>NW_024070211.1:73110157-73225112 GCF_014754425.2 Oryx dammah
GTGTGTGTGTGTGTGTGTGTGATGGAAACAGCACAAGGGGTGTGTGTGTGTGTGTGAGATGGAAACAGCACAAGGGGTGTGTGTGTGTGAGATGGAAACAGCACAAGGGGTGTGTGTGTGTGAGATGGAAACAGCACAAGGTGTGTGTGTGTGTGGTGTGTGTGTGAGATGGAAACAGCACAAGGGGTGTGTGTGTTTGTGTATGTGAGATGGAAACAGCACAAGGTGTGTGTGTGTGTGAGATGGAAACAGCACAAGGGGTGTGTGTGTGTGTGTGTGTGTAAAAATGGAAACAGCACAAGGGGGGTGTGTGTGTGTGTATGTGAGATGGAAACAGCACAAGGTGTGTGTGTGTGTGAGATGGAAACAGTACAAGGGGTGTGTGTGTGTGTGTGAGATGGAAACAGCACAAGGTGTGTGTGTGTGTGTGTGGTGTGTGTGTGTGTGTGTGAGATGGAAACAGCACAAGGTGTGTGTGTGTGTGGTGTGTGTGTGTGTGTGTGAGATGGAAACAGCACAAGGGGTGTGTGGCAGGACAGACATGTTAGGGAGAGAGGCAGGACAGCAACACACGCCCTGGAGGCAAGGGGCCTCGTGGGGGTGAGGATGTGCTGTAGCGAATGGGAAGGTCCCCTCCCCCTGCTGAGCTCAGCAAGGATGCGTGAGGGGCTTCTCTGCAGGCCTGGGCATGGAACAGAGACCCCAGGCCAGGGATTGGGTCTCATCCAAGGGTGGCCCCACCACCACTCAGCTGAGCCTCTGGGGAGCTCGCTGGGCCCGGTCACCCGTGGCTCTGGGGAACGCCCGCTGTTCAAGTGCTTTGCGGTGGTCTTTGGACATCGGCCTTGGACAGGCTGCTGCTGCAGCCCCGTGGCCACAGGTACATGTGCTCATACCGTGGTACGCTGGGCCTGGAGTCCAAGTCCAGGAGGCCAGGAGCAGGCGTGTTTCTCCCTGGCTCTTAACAGTCCCTCCCACTCACCACGGGGTCCGAGATGAGTTCTGGAGGCTTCATGCCCCTGATGAGCCGTGTGCCAGGCAGATGGCTTGAGTTAAGACACAGCAGCTGACGTGATTCACCTAAATACATAAATAGCATAAGCACAAATCTGGATCCCAAGGCTACATTCCACGTGGAAACTTCATGCCCAGCTGGGCTGCGGAGACCCCATTTCAGTGTCGGCCAGGAAATAGGACCAGGTGGGCCCTGACTCTGACTTGTGTTTCCTTTAGGAAATCCATGGAGCCCCCAACTCCTTGCCCTCGCCATGACCCTAACCCTCTGGGTGCTTCCATATCCCAGCTGGCACACCTAACATCAGGAGGTGTTAGGCCACTTAGAGAAGTCACAAAGCTCCCTGGTGACTGCCCAGGACAGGAGAGGGTGCTGCCCTCCTGAGAGCCAGGAGCTGGGCTGGCAGCCTCGGAGAACTCACCAGAAGCCCAGGAGATGCGCTGGAAATCACAGATTAATGCTGGCAAGGGGGCAAGTGGGCCCAGGCTGTTAGTTGGCTCAAGGAAGACGAGCAGGCAGGAGTAACACTGGGAGGGGGTGAGGGTCAGATGTTTTTCTCCCAACATTTGGAAGCTTTCCAGAAGTGGCAGGAAAGCTCAGGCTCCCCGCCCAAATCCCTTCCCTGTCAGCAAGAATCAGGACTTCTGTGAACAAAGCAAAATGGAGACACTTGCCATGTGCGTAAATTCACAGTGTAGGGTGAGGGCAGAAGGTGGCAGTCCACCCAGCATCTGCCAGCGGGAGTGACCATGCTAGTTCTCATGTGCTGAATGCTTACTCAGAGCTGGACTCTGCCAGCTGCTCTGCAAACATTAATTTCATCCCTGTACCGTACCCCTGTGAGTGGGTAAAGAATCTGCCTGCAGTGCAGGAAACACAAGAGATGCAGATTTGATTCCTGGGTCAGGAAGATGAATGATCTGGAAAAGGGAATGACAACCCACTCCAGTATTCTTGCCTGAAAAATCCCATAGACACTAAGCCCCTGGTGGGCTCCAGTCCAAAGGATTGCAAAGAGTCAGACATGACTATGCGACTAAGCACATGTCCTTTGCTGTGAGTCAAGGGTTATTCATCCCCATTTCACAGAAAAGGAAACTGAGCCACAGGGAGGCTCAGGCATTGGTCCAAGGCCACACAGCTCATAAGAGATAAAGCCAGGATGCAAACCCAGATCTGTCTACCCCTCCTACACCACCTTCTCTGAGCTGGTCCCCACCAGGCATGTGGGACAACGGGGGACAAGGGGGTGGGACGCGAACACCCCATCTAAGAAGAGAACTTACATGGCTCTTCTTTGAGATGAGAGGCCAACACTGTTCTCCTGAGCCCCCTAGGTAGGGGTTTCAGCCTGAGGAAGCAAAACCCCAGGGGTCTGCAGCCCACAGCCAGACAGGTGGGAGAGGATGGGGGAGGAGCAAGAACCTGGACTCAGTCCCTGCTCTGTGCATCCACAGCCCTCAAGGACTGGGGACCGGGGTGGGTGGTAGAATGTTCTATTGCCACGGTCACGGAAGGCAGCTGCAAAGGTCCCGTGAATTGAGGCCCCAGGACACACCGTGCCCAGGAAACCATCTGATTGCTCTCCAGCGGGAAACTAAGGTCATATAACAGAGATGCCTCTAAGCATTAGTTTTAAAAATAGACATAGTTTTAAAATGTTCTAAAAAGCATTTAAATAATGCATTTCATTGTCCCAGTCTCACTTCTCAGAAGCAACCATTGTTAAGTCTTTAGTATACCTGCTCTTTCTTTCCCTCTTCCTGTCTCCCTCTCTTTTTCCTCTCTTCTCCCTTTCTCTCCCCCTCGCTCTCCCTCCCACACTCACACACACACACCTGGATACACTGCACCCCCTGTTATTACTTGCTCTCATGCTGGTGCTCACATTCCTACCTCCTTGTCAAGTGCTGCGTGTGACTCTGATAACACAGCTGAGCCACAGGGGATCCAGCCATTCCCCACCTGCTGAGTCTTCAGGTTATTTCCAGTCCTTCTCCATGACAGGCAATGCTTCACTAAGCAGCCTTGAACACATACCGCACCCACATGCACATCCAGGCGCCCGCACGCCCTTCTCCAGCCTGGGTTCCCAGAAGTGAGGATGGCTGGGTCAGAGGGTGGCCAACAGGAGCCCCAAACAGCCTTCTCCACTGGAGGGCGGCAGAAGGGGCCAGGGCTGAGGACAGTCCCTGCCTCTCCAACCCCTTCCTCTTGCTCTTCAGGTATGAGGTGAACTGCCAAAGCTCAGAGCTGGCCAAGGACATCGTGGCGCCCTCCTTCGACCCCAAGAACAAGCACTGTGTGTTTCAAGGCGACCTCCTGCTGTTCAGCTGTGCTGGTGCCCACGCCCACCACCGGAGGATCTGCCCCTGCCGGGACTTCATCAAGGGCCAGGTGGCTCTCTGTAAAGACTGTCTATAGCAGCTACCACTCCACCCGCACCCACGCTCTGCCGGGGGTGAGACAGTGGCTCCAGCCCCATCAGGGTGGGGCGGGGACACAGACACCATTCAGGGACTCTCCCCAGAGCCTGAACGTTTTGGTGAAAGGTCTCGATTTGCTACTGGTCCCGCTGCAGTCAGAGGATCACAGCAGAGCTCTCACCAAAACAAAACGAGAACCAACCTCAGGCCGGGAACCTGGCTTCTCCCTGGCACAACTTCGTCTTTAATTTTGGAGGAGCTACTGTAGGGAGACTGTGCAGCTGCTCCAGGGTGAAAAAAGAGAATCTCAATATTCGTTTAAACAAAACAAAACCAGAGGAGGAGTTGAGCTAGTCGGAAAGAACTTCCTATGGGAACATTCCTAAACCCATTAATTTATTTATTTGGGAGGGAGGGGGAGCTGGGGAGGGCAAAGAGGGATTGTTTGCGCGTCTTGCTACTTCTCTGATTTTCCTCTGTGGGCCACCCCTCTTCACTATAACATGACTGTTGTCTGCTTTGGGCAGGGTGTGCCGTGGGGCTGGTGGCATGATCAACGGCAGCTGTGGGTGCCTAGCTCCTCAAAGTGGATGGTGGCAGGAGAAAAGAAATTCCTTGTGCTTAGCAGGTGGCAGAGGCTAGGGGATAGGCACCCCCTGGTTGTCCGGGGAAATGCCTGTGTGGTCCAGAGAGCCCAGCAGGGACCAGAGATGGGCTGCTTTGCAGTGACAGGTTCCTTTCCTCTGTTCCATCACTGCCCCCAAGGTGGAACACCCCCCCACACAGCTTGGCTGTCATTTCTGGTTAGGATTAAAAGCTACCCTTGCACTTGGAGGTGGTGCTCTTTACCCACCTTGAGAAGGGGTGTCTTTGAACTGCGATTTGGACAGGAGTGAATCTGGTCCCTAAGAACTAGTGGCACCACCTGAGCTGGGCTTGTGTTATATTCACTTGGTCCGATGTCACCGAGGTCCAGGGGCTGGGGCTCTCAGTGAACTTTTGATGTTGGCTGGGGGAGCGAGGGCAGGCCAGGATCAATGTGCACTGTCTTCGCTGCTGACTATGAGTGTGGGTGTGGTTTGCAAGGGGTAGGAATCTGATACTGGGTTTTACTCCAAGCAGAAATACTGGGAAGGAGGGTGTTGAACCGGTCAGCAGGTTGGACCAAACCCTGGAGTCCCTGTGCTCTGCTCTTGTGCAAGTTACCCACCCCAGCCCCTTCCCACTCCCCTCCCCCCACGCCGGGCTTCAGTGCTTTGCCTGTGTGTGTTTCCTGTGATGCCCCAGGCATCTCCGTGCTGGTAAGAGTGAGCTCCCTTCTCCCTGGCAGAATGTCCCCCTTGAAAGCTGTCCCGTGAGCCACCCAGCCCTCACTGAAGATTCTGAGTGGCTTGGTTGCTGAGCAGAAAAGCTGGACAGGGCTAATGGCTGGGTTGAGCCTTCGGGACACAAGGTTCAGGTTAGAATTCTCAAGTCTGAGGCACCCCCAGGAGGAATGTGGGGCTGTGAGGGATGGGAGGTTAGATTCCACCCACTCCTCGATTCTTCTTCTTGGGTATAAAATTAATATCAAATGCACAGCCAGCCTTCTTTCCTTAGACTAACCTCAGTGGATCTTAGAGAATGGAGTGGGGGAGTTAGGGCAGCCAGGGTCTCCCCCGGCCCATAGGTGGCCCCCGAGTACCCGTGCCGGGGAGAATTCCTATGGGGAAGCCTCCGCGCTGAGCCTGGATGCCAGGGCCCAGCCCTCACAGACTGGCTGAGAATAGAAACAAGGGCAGAAGTTGAAAGGAAACTGGGCAAGAGGGTGTGAGTGCCGGTGTGCTCTTGAGTGCTTCCTGCAGGGGGAGGAAACGGCTGCCATCCCTGCTGTCGGGCCTCCTGACTGCAACCTTCCTAGAAAGAATTCGCTTTAGCGCCCAGACCTGCAGTTCCTGGGCCAGTGCTGCCCTCTCCTGGGCCCTTCTGGCCGTTTCTGGTGCTGAGGATGTGCGTGCCCGTGTTTGACCAGCAGGGGGAGCCTGTGGGCCGAGACCAGTTTCCCACGCTTTGCCAGACTAACCCATCTGGCAGAGATCCGTTAGAACAAGCACAGGAACTCTGAAAGCAAGGTTGGAAAGCCCAGTTCTCAGAAACACGCTGTGCCGGCCTTGTGTTCCAGAAGCTGCAGGGATTGTTTGCCGGCTGCCCCTGAGCTCAGGGACTCTCTGCCTTCTCAAGACTCCCTCTTCTCTACACCAGGACCCTCAGTCAGGCAGCGCAGGGAGCACATCCCCACCTTAAGATCCTTCTTGCTCCCCCATCCCAGCACTGACCGGAAGTAAGCCAGAGTTCTGCCCCGGAGTGGGGTGACGTGGCTGCTGCTCCTGGTGCAAAGAAACCCACACTCCAGTTGTTGAGGGCAGAAGGGGCGACACCAAATGTAGACTGGTTCCCAGGCCTCCACAGAGTTGGCCCCAGTCTGGTCAGTGACCCCAGAGGACATTTGGGTGGGGCCTCCATCTGCCCTGTGCAGTAAGGGCTGCAGTTGCTGCCTGCTATGTGAGAGGAAGGCACCTTTCAGGGTGTGGGCTAGAAGCCTTGGGTGGTTTTGCCAGTGCCAATCTTGATAGACTCCTGAACCACCTTGTAATCGATGACAGTTCCACAGGGAGCGATATCCCCAGTCAGGACTAGCGTCTTCCTGTGCTCTGAGCATCTCTCACCTCTTGCCTGGTTTTTTAGTTTTTTGTACATTTTTTCCTAAAAGTTTGGATTTATTTTTCCTCCACTGTGATCCTAAGTTCTTAAAAAACTTGAGGGAAAAGGTTTAATTTATTAAAGGAGAGAAAGCTTTCCTTTGAAATATAAACACTTTCAGGAGTAAAAATTCCTGAAAGGGAAAACACACTTCTCATGCCAGTAAACACCTCATTTATTTCTGGTATGCAGTTTGATTTGCACATGCACAATTGGAGAAGCTTTTCGCATTTTTGCTTAGATTGGGTTTTTTACTTTGTGTTTGCTATATGTTTATAAGTATTAAGCGATCTTTTCTTTGGTGATATTTATTGTTTCTCTGAGGTGCCTTTTCACTTTTCTTTGGGGTTGGTTTTTGGAATCTGGTGTCGGTGTTGGGAATCGGGTTTAGTTGAAGGAAGCTAGCAGACTCCTCCAGCTTGTAGATAGATAGAACCTGTCCTTGCAAGACTGAGGGCAACCCAGGCTGGATGCCAGACATGCCCTCCAAGCTCCCCAGGTCGCAGCATATGTGTACAGATACCCCCATGCAGCCACGAGGGCCCCAAGAGGAGGGTTGACTTCATCCAGACAAACCTTCACCCTCCCAGGCTGCTTGGCCAGGTCTCTGGGCCTGTCTGGAGACAGATGGTTGACAGGTGCCACCCTGGGTGCTTGGTGGAGGGTGGCGGGGGCAGAGAACCAACCCTGTGTGAGGGGTTGCAGTGAAGGGAAGCAGGCCCTGCTGGGCTCATTGGAAGCACTGGCCCCAGATCATTCTATCTCCCTATCAGGATGAAGGGGAAATAATATGCAGCCCCTGTTTTTATTTCCTTGGCAAACATCAGCCTCCCAGTAAGCTCCCTTGGCGCCCCAGTGCAGCTCACTGGTGGTAAAACTGTGATTGTGAGCAGTTAGGCAGAGACTGTGCTATTATGGGTGGGTTTGGGCTTTTGAGACCAGGCCAATCAGGCCACCCCTTCCTGGGGTGGTTTCCCTACTAGATATGTATATAAATGGGACATTGCCACCCTCGCCCACCCCCGACACACACACCAATTCTTGATTTTAAAAAAAGTTCTATTAACGACAGGCTGTGGTTGTGTTATTCTCCCAAGCCTGGAATGTTTTATTTATTGAAGAATATTGTCATTTCCACAGTGGTTTCATTCTAATCCCACCCATCCCCTAGGCTGCAGAGCATCTTCATGTGAAGAGACGGACAGATGTCAAGAGATTCAGGCTGCTCTAGGAAGGTGGGAGTTGCCTAAAGCGGAGGGTGGGTTCTTTTTCTTCTTGTTGGCTTCAACAAAAAAATGGAAAACCCAAGTTTATATGGCAAAAGGCCAAATTAGCTGTCTAGTGTCAGATGCAGAAAAAAAAAATTTACCCTAGCTTTCTTAGCACTTAGGGGTTTTGTGAGGATTCAGTGTTTAGCAATGTCTGGCATATAGTAAGTCCTAGTAAATGTTAAATATTGTTGTTTTTCACATTTCATAAAAGTTGAGGGAAAGAGCTGAGCTCACTTCCTATCATTGATTCCTGTAGGTGCAGGAAGATACTCCAAGTTGATAGAATGTTGTAGGAATTACAGGTTTAAGATGCCCAAGTCCTGTGTCCACCCTGCTGGCTAAAATGGTACTGTGTCCCTGAATGCACTGACTGATTTGAAAATATGCATGACTTCAGCCCCAAGTGGAACTGGGCTGCAAAATTAGTCAGCTTGACATCGAGTGGCCACATGCCAGACCCTACCCCACTGACATCTTCTGGACCCTTCCAGGGTGTGTGCAGAACTTTTTGAGCTGGAAATTAAGTCCTCTGACAGTTCCCTTAAAGTTACCCATCTTCCTCTGAAATGCAACAATAGAGGTGTGTCTGTTTTTTTTATTTAAGGGAAAAGGAATGACCTCTTGAACATATTCATTCCCCAGGAAGTCCCTTTGCTGCCCCCTGCTGGCCAGGGTGGCTTCTCCAGTGTCCAGTCCAAGAGGATCAGACTCCGAGGCTGGTTAGTTATGTTTCTATCAAATTAAAGGTTAGTTCCGTGGAGAGCGAGGGGTCTTCAGAACTCCAAGAGGCTGCTCCTAGCTTAGTGATGTTTTTCCAAATCACCTGAATGTCAGTTGGCTTTTTTTGGGGGGGGTGTGGGGTGGGGCACGGTTGGTGTCAGCCTCTTACTTCCCTAGATAGGCACAGTTTTTATCTCCTCTACTTTGGTGCCATTCTGGATAGACTGCATTTGTGGAAAATGGAGGAATTTGTTGGTGTCTTTTTAAGATCTTTTGCATTCTCTTCAGCTGCATCAGCAGTCTTACATGTCTGTGGATGTAAGATTGGAATGCACCTTCTTCCAAGCATTTCCTCGATTTCCCCCAGATCTTGGGGAGCCCTAGCCCCCTGCAGGTGGTGAGACAGGGCAGAGGGATGGAGGGCAGCTGTGTGCTCATGCGGGGACCAGGGCCCCATGTCTGGGGAGTCAGGGGGTGCGGTCCTGGGTGCTCAGACCACTTGCAGGAGGTCTCCCTGGGACAGCCAGACAGGAACCTAGTGCAGTCAGCCACCTCTGCCCACCTCTGAGATGGCGCAAACCTGGGAAGCATTTGTTCCCTGTCCTACCCAGATATGACCAGGACAAATCGGAGTGGGACAACCGATGCCAAAGGAGATGGTAACATCTTTTCTGCTGTAATTGCTGTCGCAAGCTCAATGTCTGTGCGCTAACGGCCATCCGCGTCTGTGTCGTCAGCCAGCTCCTGGTGCGGCCGTTTGCTGCTGTTCCCCGGGATTAAGTCATGCAAGGTTCTGCTAACGAGGTGTTGCTGTTAACATGTACTGTACTGGCGTAGAGAGCACTGCTTTGTTTTCCACTGTTGTAGAGAAAACTAGGGAGAACTTTATTTTTCAATAAACTTTTCTTGTGTGACAGGTGGACCTGCTTTGTGGGGGTGGGAGGTTCCGGGACGGTGCACAGGGTGCGATACAGCCACTCCCCCAGCACTGGCAGCCGTGGTTTCACCGTCTGCAGACACGCTGCTGGAAACCTTGATGGGAAGGCAAGTTTAAGGCACTGGGGGAGGGGTGAGTGTGCGCTGTGTAAGACTCTTCCCTTCGATCGCATTCACCGGTACTGATAGTGGAGTGCTCCTCCTCCCCTGTACGCACCTAGAGGGGAGCTAGATTTGTCAGTGGATTCCTAGGCTTTTCTTTAGATAACCGGGGGCTACAATGGATGTTTAAACTCCTTCAGGATGTACTAGTACGGTAGCCCTTAAGAGGCTGGCTGTGGGCTTATTAAACCTGGACCACATTACCCGGCCTCAGAAAGAACACCCTGACCCCAGAGCTCAGGGGTCCATGAGCACTTGGTTAGGCATGTGCCCCGGAAGGTCAAGTTCACGCTCCCACTAGGGGCTTGTTGTAGGTGATGCTAGAGGGCCATGGTGCAGCCTCTCTGAAGACAGCAAAGTGCCTGGATGCTGCCCAGAGCAGAGACTCCATGGGAGACACCTGGCATCTTTGATGGGACTCAAGTCCCCAGAAAGGTGAGCATAACTTGAGTGCTTAAGTTTTGAGGATGCTACGCAAAGATTCCACAGTGGGAACTACATTAAATACAGGAAGAAAAACCTGCAGAAAAGGAACCTGTTGCACCTTGTATTTCCCAGACCAGAACAGTGTCTGTTTTTCGTGTGTGCGACATGGTAACAGCCCCTAGAACATGCTGCAGAATGCCGTTGGAGAAAAGCACTCTTGAAAGCATCGGACTGAACCAAGGTCAGTGACCTCTGAGAATAGACCACCTGCCCTTCAGGGGCTCTACCCAGGCACAAGTCGTCCTTCACCCACGACAGAAAACCTGCCCGCAGCAGTGACAACTCTGGCGATCACCTCCCCATACCATACAAAACAGGAAAAGGTCTTTATTGGTCACCGCTGCCTGGACAAGCAGCAGTGCTGGAGGACAGAATGTTGCACGTGGGGGCTGCTTTGTACAGAGTCTACGACTAACGCTACATAAACCGAGAACATCTAATTCCTTACAGAGGAGGAAGCCATCACGAGAAGACTGTGCTGTACCTACCATTACCACTTCACATAGCATGTAGATCTATGCATCTATGGATAGATTATATAATTTATTACAAATAAACTGTAGTTTCACATCTCTCCAAAAGGGATCCTGTGTTTACACATATATGTTTGGGCTCTGAATGTACAAGAAAGGATTGGGGCTGAGTTCGATACATGCAAAGTTCATACATCTATCACTAAGTACTTTAAAAATAGAATGGTCTCCTTTAGAACAAATCCAGTGTTTAGACTGAGGATTAGTAAAACAGTATGAAACGAATGAAATACACGGATAGAAATTAGGAGGTGATCTACAGGATGGTTCTGGAAAGGGGTGCGGGACCAAAGGGTGCAGTCCTATCTTAAAATCTGCCAGGAGACCAGAGGAGGTGGGCCCCAAGGAGGTGGGCCTGGCGAGTCACTATCCATGTCAGGCTGGGAGCACCACAGAAGGGCGTGTACCCTCCCCACACGAACCTGTTTTATAGCAGAAGGTGGACGAGGTCAGTTCCCATGGAGGGTCCCCGCTCGGTGAGTGTTGTCCTACGTTGTCGGGCTGGGGCGGTGGTGGGAGGAGAGCAGGGCAGTCCGACCTGCGGGGTAGACCTCGTTCCTGTGAGCACAAGCTTTCCGAGAGAGAAGCTGATGTTCAGTTAAACATGGGCACCGTCTGCCTGCGTGGAAACGTCTCCTGGTCCTGACAGTCTTCATGCAGCGGCGGGGCGGCCAGCGTGGGCCACCTTCACTCAAACATCTCGTAGTGGCGCGTCTGCCTCACCCTGGGCACCATGTCGATGAGGAGCCTGCGAGGAGGAAGCGGACCGGTCACCCCAACAAGGACCCTCCACAGCCCTGGGCTTGGGGAACAGATGGGGGCTTTGTTTCTACAAATACGATTCACATACCATAAAACTCCTGTGATTTGGTGCTTTTTAGTGTACACACAGGTGGCGCAACTGTCACCACCTAATTCTAGAACGTTTTCATCACCCTCCTAAAAACAAACTCACTAGGAGTCACTCCCCACCTTACCCCCGCAACAACCGCTAATCTACTTTCTCTAAAGATTTGCCTATTCGACGTATTGACTGTAACTGGAATCATGCACCATGTAGCCTTCCGTAACTGGCTTCTTCCATTGGGTGTGTTTTCGAGGTTCATCCCTGTGGCACAAATCAGTATTTCATTCTTCTTCTGGCTGAATAAATCCTCCACTATGTCCCTACCTTTTATTTAATCAATGGACATCTGTGTTCTGCATATGGGTTTGTATGTTGGGCATATGGGTTGTATGTTGGGCATACGAGTTTTTTTACCTTTTTGCCCACTGTGAATAATGCCACTATAATCGTTCGTGTGTAAGTTTTTACATGGATATGTTTTCATTTCTCTGGATTATGTATCAAGGAGTGAAACTGCCAGGCCAAATAGCAACTCTGTGTTTAACACTTTGAGAAACTGCTAACCTATCCCTGAAATGGCTAAACAATTTTATATCCCCACAAACAGAATATGGAGATTTGATTTCTCCTTAACCTCACCAACACTTACTGTCTCATGTATTAAAGCCATTCTGGTGGGAGAGAGAAGTGTGTTAACATTTAAAAGCTTGAGAAACTGTTTTCAGAGGCTAACTCCAGCCTGGACACTGCGTACAGAGCCAGTGATGCCTACAGGGCACTTTAGTGAGTGGCCTCGGGCTGGACTAGAACCCAAGGCCTGGGTGGGTTTTTCTACGTGCAGCCCTTACTGCACAAAGTCCCTTTTATAAAAAGTTTTCTCAATCTGGGTGCTTTAGCCCCCTCTACAACCTCCCCACTGACGGCCCCAGGTGGCAGAGGGAGCTAATCGGTGAGGATACCACACAGGCCTGCCTGGTGCATCATCATGACCCTCACTGTAGAGGAAGGAAGGGGCACTGATCTGGCACCAAGAGTTGAAGGGAGGACCACTTACCTCCCTTCTCTCCCAGCCACAAGGATGTGTGACGGCTGCTCGGGGCTGTTCCAGTCCCCGACCTCGCCCAGGAGCAGGAGGGTCACAGGGACAGGACGTAGTTATCAGAAGTGGGGAATACAGCATCCCTGGCAGCCCAGAGGGCAAAGAGGAAGCAGCACTTACTTGACCCCGTAGGCGAATATGGTGAGGCCAATCAGCACGCCGATGCTGCCGTCCAGGTACCAGACAGCCGAGTTGTGCTTGAACACCTCGGCGCTCAGAAGGATGGAGAAGCCCATCACACCCCCCACAAGGGAGTTAAACCCTGCAAGGGAAGCAGAGAGAGGCTGAGGCCAGTGCCCAGCGTGGCCACAAGGAAAACCCCCCAAATGCCAGGTGTGCCTCTGCATTCCAGAGTGTGCGCTGGAAGGAATATTCCAGAAGCACTTTGCAAGCGGCAGCGACCACCTCAGACACTTACATGGCTTGCCAAGTCTCCACTCAGATGTCACCAGAGACCCCCTGGATAGTTATCACCCCCACTATCAGTGTCCATCCCCTGCCAGGCACTCCTGCTCAAGTGATGTATCCTATGTGTGGTTCCCAACGCCTCCCTCTCACACGCTAGGACGCAGGCCTTGAGAGGGGAGGGGCACCAGGCCTGCTGAACACATGGGACACATTCAATGCTCAGGGACTCACATCTGTCTGATGTCTGCTGGGCAAGTACAGAGTTGGGATCTTCTCAATTCTGTCAAGTCAGATTATCACCCCCATTTTACCAACAATAAAACTTAAGTTAACAGAATGAATGAGGGAGGTTCAACAAACTGACCAGGGTTACCTGGATTGAAAGGGGCAAGGCTGGGTGATACCAGAACCCACATCCTTTCCCAACAGTCTCCCTAAGCCACCTGAGGCTTTTCATTCTCCAGGAAGGACATGCAAAGTCTCGAATTAGCTACAGAAACAGCAATCAAACAAGAACTGGACACAACACCCCTCAATCACCATCTCCTCCTCATGTCACCTCAGTGGGTCCCTACAACTTGGACATCACACTTCCAGTCTACGTGTAGGTTTTCCAAGGCTTACACGAGAGGAAACGGCTTAGAGGGGCTCCCAGGGGCTCACTGAGGTATGAGCCACAAGGCTCCTTGCCTGCCTTAGTGTAACTGAGCCCCAAGAGCAGCCGCAGGCAGGCCCACACTGCTCGGGCAGGCCAGGAACCTCTCCAACAGCAGGTCCTGCTTCGTGCTCAGGCAGCTCGGCCTGTGTGAAGGCGCCATGCTTCTGCTGAACTCAAAAGCGCTAACGCCAGGTTCCAGCGGGAGAATTGAGATCAAACAACCTTAAATGCATTCAGTGGGGGCTGTACCACTAGCGGACGCTCTAAATGAAGAGCAGGGGAAAAGGAAGAAGAGTGTAGGATAGAGATGACTTAGGCCAAATCCCTTCTCAAGATCCACAGGGTAGACCTCAACAGGCTGCCTCCAACAATGGGACCCAGATGAAGCTAGGCTGCAAGGTCATCTCTGGTGTCTGCATCATACACGCTTCTCTCCCCTCAGACCTCCATCACCTCCCTGCTCCAGTTCGCAGCTGAGGACTCGGCCTTGCACATCTTAGAGCACATAGGTTCAGATCACAATACCTCATCTTGCCAACACCAAAACCCTCACTCACCTGTGCCCGCTGCCCCCACATCCTCAGCTGCTTCTCCAGTTACCCCTGTTCCTATGTCAGACCAGTGCCTTTGTCTCTGTTCACTGAAGGACTTCATTCTTGAATTTCTTCTCCCTCTCCTGGATCACTCCCACTGGGATAAACCTCCACCTCCTCCCTTGATTCCATGCCACCCCCAACACAACCCCCATTCACTACCTCCCTTTGCAAAACTCCCTGAAGAGCTGTCTACCCCCGTTAAGCATACCTCCCTCTCTCTTTACCCTACCCCACCCTTACATCCCCCCTCCCCTGAGCCCTCCCTGGTCTTGGATGGCTGCAGGCTGCCACGTGCCATGGTTGCCTTCCCACCCCTCAGGTCCTCCCATCCCCTGAGCCCTCCCTGGTCATGGATGGCTCAAGGCTGTCGCAAGCCATGGTGGCCTCCCCGTCCTCGTCTTATGCCCTCCTGGGAATGCTTCCTTCCAGCCTCATGTGACACCGCCCTCTGCCACTGTCTCTCTTCCCCCTCCAGCTGCTCCTCACTCTCCCTCACTGGATCCTCCTAGTCACCCCGATCCGAGTTCCTGGCTTAGTCCCCCGAAATCCTCCTCCATCAACATTCTCCCCGCAGGTTCTCACCTCCATCCCATAAGCCAGCGTCTCCCTAGCTCTGTTTCATCCTGACCTTCCCCCTCAGCTGCAAACACAGAAGCATCTCAAACTGAACATGTTCACAGCAAAAACTTCTGCCTCCAAATGACTTACCTTTCAGCCACCTTCTGTGTAAACAGTGTCCCCATCCACCCAGCTGCTGAAGCTACAACCCTAGGAGTCTATCCTGGACTTTCCTCACATGTAAATCTAATCCATCCATCAAGTCATTCTTGTCAACTGTTCCCTCCAAGAGTCATGCTCCATCTACCCCCAGGCCAAGCCCCCCTCCTTCCTCCTCCATCCCCTTCCCCTCCTGCCCACATCGCCCTCCTCACAATGATTCCCCCTCACAGCAGCCAGAGTGACCGTGGGAGTGGACAGCAGCCAAGACCCTCCAGCAGACAAGCTGCCCACCCTGGAACCTGTGCACTCTTCACGGCCGACAAGCCCTGCCTTGCGCGACCAGCTCCTTCAGCCTTGTTCACGTCAGGTCCCCTGACCTCCCCACCCCCTGTGCTCCGGCCACACCGGACTTGACCACCCCCCGCCCCGGACTCCTCCTTCTGGGGTCTCCCAGGCCGCCTCCTCCCCAGCCTGCACTCAGCCCCGACACACCCTCCTACCTTCTCATCATTGCCCCTCCTTCACTGTTTTCCAGGGCTCTTCATCACATGGTGTTTTGTTTTTTTTTTTTACCATTTTTCTTTTTACAAACATCCCTCTCTTTCCCACCAGAAATGTAGCTTATGGATAGGAGTTTTGTCTCTCTCCTGCTGTATTCTGAGTCCCAGAATGGAAGCTGCCACTGCTCGGGGCCTCTACTGACTGCTGCATTCATACTGACCTCACAGATGGACAGAAGGGCCTCAGTCTTGCTAAGAGGATGCCTACTTGCCAGGCTGAGCTATCCCAAGAGAGATGAGGCCTCTACAGCCCAGGCCCTGGGGTCTCCCTACCAAGGCAGAGCCTGCAGCTAGAGCTCCAGGCAGACAGCCACCGAGAGGCAGAGGGCTTACTCTGAGACTTTGGGGTATGGTTGGGGGCCGTATGGAGAGTCAACCTCCCCACTCCACAAGGTTCACACCTAGTGGACCTCTCCAACCCAGTACCACCTCAATACAGGCGACAAGGATGAGGAAAGACAAACCCCTCCTCCTTCCCCCAACCAGGTCCGCATCCTCGGGAGGCCAGTCCAAGGAACTGGGTGGAAAAGGAGGCCAGGACTTGCTGGGCGCCTGCGGCTGGTGAGGGCTGTTCCAGGCGGGCCTCTCCTGCCCCTCTCTGTGTACCTGAGGATCTCTGCCCACTGCCCACCATGAGCCTCCCACCCCTCACCCACTGAGGCCTCCTTGGTAGATAGCCAGTCTGACAAGGAGCTTCCTCTGGGTGTCCTGGGGGGAGCGGGAGGGCAGGGCTGGCGTGAGCTTCACCAGAGATGTGCCCCACCACACCAAGTCTCAAGGCCAGATCTCTCAGCCTTCCACCTCCCCGCCGTGGAGGCCAGGGGCAGGTGACTCCCTGGGTGCCCCTTCTCAGGGTGCCCGGGGCGAGGCTGCAGCCCAGGCCCCTGTGGTGTGAGTTTCTGGGGCTCCTCCACGCTCGCTCACCTCTAGATAACGAGGAAGCAGACTCTGCTTCCCTTCTGTCTCTGTTCTCCACGCAGCTCATGGAGCTGACGCCCCTCCAGCCTTCTGTCACCTCCCGCGAAGCTGGGTGCCGGCCGAGTCTTTCCCAGCTCCTTGCATGTAGGGCACCTGGAGCTTCCTCCCTCTCTGCCCCGTCCCTGGTTTCGGCCTCTGCACATCACACTCTCCATTCTGCCTCCAGTCTCCCCAAGTAGGGGGACAGCAGGTCCACTCTGAGAACGGCAAGGTCCTATTTCCCTCCTGTCTTCTGACACATGGAGATCGTTAGTGTTTCCCCTCTCCCATCATAAGAGGCTGGCATTCACCCCCTGGCCTCTGGCTGGCCCTTGGTTCCTCCTATTCTTTTTATTAATAACAAATGGAATCAGACCCTAGATGGCGCTAGTGGTAAAGAACCCGCCTGCCAGTGTGGGAAATGCTGGAGACGAGCTTGATCCCTGGGTCGGAAGATCCCCCGGAGAAGGGCATGCAGCCCACTTGAGTATTCTTGCCTGGAGAACTCCACGGACAAAGGAGCCTGGAGGGCTACGGTCCACAGGGTCACAGAGTCGGACACGACCGAAGCGACTTAACACACAAGCACGCACAGAATCAAAAAAGGCTCTGGAGCCCACATCTTCTCACAGAGGGCCACCCAGAGCGTCCGCAGAAGCCGTTACTCTGTGCAGGGGCTACCTGGGCTGGAATTGACTTCTCAAGCATCCTCAAGGTTGGGGGAGTTCTGTGTTGAAGGGTGGCCAGGAAAAGGCAGAGACAGGAAGGAGATGGCCGCGGCACCCGCAGACTAGAATCCCACACCCCTCTTTCTCCACCTTCCTTGTGGGCACAGTGGCCCTGGAGCCCTCAGCCAGCCCACTGGAGCTCAGAAAGCGTAGAGAGTGAGGTTCCCCCAGACGGCCACTAGATGTCCACTCGCTCCACCAAATCACCAGGCTCAGCCAGCCCAGGACAGTGCGAGGACCCACCAGCCCCTGCAGCGGGTGGAACTTTGACCTTGTTCACCCATCCCCTCCAGGAGCATCTGACCTTCTCCACCCACCTTTGGTTACAGCTGATTTCAGCTGCACCTCTTATGAGCCTGGCGGAAACACTGGAACCAGCACACCCGGACCAGGGGACAATTCTGTATCTGCCCTTCCACATCCTTCAGGATTCTAGAGCCTTCCCAGCTACAGCCATTCCCCATGAAGGACCCTAACCTCACAGCCCCAACCCACAGACCTCCCAGCTTACCAAAGCAGCCCACAGGGTCCCATCAGTCCCTCACCTCCGGGGCCCTGCCCACACCTCCTATGGGGCCCCACCCCGAACTCCCATGCCCATAAGCTCGTTGCCATGTCCCCTTGTCAAAAGGCGAGGGTGGGATGATTTGAGAGAATAGCATTAAAACATGTATATTACAATAGGTGAAATAGATTGCCAGTCCAGGTTCAATGCATGAGACAGGGTGCTCAGGGCTGGTGCACTGGGATCACCCTGAGGGATGAGGAACATATGTACACCCATGGCTGACTCATGTCAACGTATGGCAAAAACCACTACAATATTGTAAAGTAATTAGCCTATAATTAAAATAAATAAATTTAAAAAAACACACCAGAGCAGCTGCAAAAAGTAAATGCTGTCACCACCTCGGAAGACATAAGAACGTCTGAGGCGATCTTGATTAGAGGTTCTAACAGTCTGGCTTTAATGACTAGATAAGCATCTATATAATTAAGCACATATTGATTTTATGCAGAAAATTCTGATTCTAAGTTATTCATGTACTTGAAAACCACCACAGGCTCTGGGTAGAGTCAGCCCAGGCCCCTCATCTCAGAGAGGTTTCCAGCTGTCCTGCAGGCAGCTCTGGAGCCAGAACCCTGGCCCCTCGAGGGTTCAGAACTCCCCCCAGGGACCTTGCCACAATCTTCCTCTGTCTGATTTGCAGTATTAACTTCCTGCACAAAATCATTTTGTCTTAAATAATACAAAGCCAGCTTCAGCCTAGTCCTGATAGCCATGATCGCATGCTATCACATCACTAAATATCCAGAGCGAGAAAACCCGATTAGACACGGTTTCCTGCACAGCATGGGGAAGTCTGGAATCCACCTGCACCCCGCTGCCCCTCTTTCCCTGGAGATATGCTTCCTGACTGTAAGAACAGGACCCAGGGACACCGGCTCTGGTGGAGTCAGCCTGGCCTAGTGCACACACGGCCCCACCCATTTCACACCTAACTCCAGCTTGGGAAGCAGCTGCCTCACCAGGTGACAAGTGAGACCTGCCTGGCCTCTCTCGGCACCAGAAGCAATTTTGCTGGACTTGCTTCCTTCTTGGAGAGAAAGCACTTGGCCTGCTCCCCTGCCCTGGGCCAAGCCAACATGAACGGCAGGCCGGCCTCCTGAACCCTAGCCTGCCCCCTACCTCCCCAAGTAAGGACATAATTACAGACTGTTCTGCTAATCAATGAATGAGGAAAATCAGGATCCCAGACAAAGCAGTTAGCAGGAGGCTGTAATTACTGCTGCATATTTTGCTGATACTCCCACTAAGTGAGGGATTGCAGAGTGTGCCAAACCTCCCCCCACCCCCAGGCAACGAGGCTCATGGGGCGGGCTTGGGGTGGGAGTGCTGCCTCCACGCTTTGCAACAGCCTTGCTCTGTCTCTCCTCAATCTCCAAGGCCTGTTTGTCCCTGAGCTCTGCCCATTTTATAAACATCACCGACATTTCCTCAGTTCCCCCACATCCCACCCCTCTGCCCTCACCTTCTGAGGCCACCACCCTCTGGGATCCCCAGAGACCTCTCCCTCCCAGAAGTTTCTCTGCTCTGTTCTCCACCTTGTTGGCCAGAAGGATATTTAGAAACATCCACCATGTCACCCCCTCATCTGTTTAAATACTTAACAAAACATCCAAAAATCCCGCACTTGACCTGACATATCGAATGGTCCACCCTTGTCCGCTTGGCAGGGCCCCTCACCCTGTGACCCTTCCTCCCAACAGCCCCCCGACCCCCTCCCAAGGCCACAGGCTCCCTCCCACCTCGGTTCCCTCTCCCTGAGGAGTGCCTGTCTCCACTTTGCCTGTTTGTGGGACAATTTTCCCTTAAACTATTCACTCCTCCTTGTAATGACCCCTTCCTGAGGGTTCAGGAGGCAGATGGGAAGACCATTTATGTGTTTGGATGGTTTTGTAGGTGAAAACTATGGAATCCGGAGTCACTTCAGTAGAATACACATACTTATCATCAGGGGCTTCTCTTAAAATGTTAAGGCAGACCACCTGTCATGGGAGAGGTCCCACTATTCTGAGAAGAAAGGGGTCAAGCTTCAGGGTCATGGGTGGGGAGGGGACCGGGCCTCCTGCCTGGCAGCTGCGGGGCATGGTCTGACTGCTGGGGCCTCCAGTCCAGCATCTCAGCTGTAGTCAACCGAACAGAGAAAGTGCTGATGCTGTGTCAGCACAGAGGCTCTGTGACTTTAGGGTGTAATGTAGGACAGACTTACAGGAATAACGCAGGGCTTCCCAGGTGGCACTAGTGGTAAAGAACCCGCCTGCCCATGCAGGAGACGTAAGACACATGGGTTCCATCCCTGGGTAGCGAAGATCCCTTGGAGAAGGAAATGGCAACCCACTCCAGTATTCTTGCCTGGACAATTCCATGGATAGAGGAGTTGGCTACAGCCCACAGGGTTGCAAAAAGTCGGACATGACTGAGTGACTTAGCATGTACACTGTGTTGACCAGTGCAGCCTCCCCCCAGGCCCGCCTTCCCATCCTTCATGTTAAGGGAATGCAGCTGCCCACACATGTTTGCATCCCCGTATTTCACATAGGCGGGAACTCTGAGAGTCTAAGGAGCAGGGAGTGGTTCTTTAACAAGAAATCATGGGAATTCCCTGGTGGACCATGGTTAGGATTCAGTGCTTTCACTGGCAGGGACCTGGGTTCAATCCCTGGTCAGGGAACTAAGATGCCACAAGCCTCGTGGTACAGCTAAGGGGGGGAAAAAAAAATCTTATGATCTCTGCTCTACTTTGTGCAGGTACATCCACCAGCCCACCAGCTAGGACCCTGTGACCTCTCACCCCAGGGCACAGGGGCGCACGTCTCTACTCCCGACCCTCAGAAACTTCACACGCTCTGGGATAAAGAGAAAGAAAACAGCCGGGAGGTTGTGTTCATCACATTTCTAGTTTACATGCCAGCACCAGTGTGCAAAAACTGAAATGTGCTTTTCCTACTTTCACACACCCTTCTCCATCTGCCCAAAGGCCACACAGGAGGCTCCTCCTGACCCACAGGACACAGAGGAACACGTCGACCTGGTTCAGGTCTTGAGCAAAGTACACGTGGCTCATTTTCCCAGCAAAGCCCTGGTCACTGCTACCTGAACTCCCAGGTAAGGGGGAAATAGGTGTGGAACATGCACCAGAACTTCATAGAATCCAGGGAAGATGCTTACTTTTTATTTGGAGTGATGCACAATAAACAAGACTCTGGGAAGCCCTTTGTGCTCTATGATTAGGAGGCAAGCCCCGAGTTACCCTGGTAGGAGGTCCGGGTGGAGGTGCTTTAGGAAGAGCGTATTCAATTCCCAGGCACAAAACATCTGCCCTGATAGGGAACCCTGAGAATCATGAAACAGCCTGGGGAAGGGAGAACAGTAGAGAACAGATTCCAAGCTGTTGAGCTCTTCTGCAAGACGAGCAGCTAAAAGTGACCCAAACAGCACCTTCCCTCACTGTGAGCTCAGCCCCCAGAGGCCAGGCACACTGGCCTTACTCACCATCTGTTATGAGTGCTCTGCTGGTCAGAACCTTCCCCAGCATGAACTTCAGCACAGCCAGGATGCTGCATAGGATCCCACTTAAAATGGAGACGCTGAACAGGAAATCATCCTAGAAGAGGAAGTTCCAGATTTCAATGGTTCAGCTCATGCCAGAGCAGATCATCGGCAAACCACTGGCCTTTGCTCCCAGAATTAACAGTTGAGTATGCTGCCACTTGGCTTCCCTGGTGGCTCAGCAGTAAAGAGTCCGTGCACCAATGCAGGAGATGCGGGTTTGATCCCTGGGTGGGGAAGATCCCCGGGAGGAGGGCATGGCAACTCACTCCGGTATTCTTGCCTAGGAAATCCCGTGGACAGAGGAGCCTGGTGGGCCACAGTCCACGAGGTGGCAGAGTCACTCAGTGACTGAAGAACAGCAGATGCTGCCACCAGGTGGGAGTATATTGCTTGCTTTTATACCTGTTACCTGTGTCACCAGAAACTGAAAAGGAGGATCAGAAACACATAACCCAGATTTATATTTCTTTAGAAACCTCAGAAACCCATTACATTTTCTTTTCCTGTAGGAGATTTCCCTTCCCACTATTCTGCCAAAATGGTTGGCAATCATTGATCAATCACAGAGTTGGTCAAAGTGCTAACAATAGTAACTTCTATGGAGAGTTTTCCAAGGATAAGTCAAAAAGCAGCTGATTGCAAAGTTTGGAACAAGTAAGTAGACCACCGACTCGAGAACAGGGCCAACTGAACTTGCCACAGGGTCAGTTATGGCTGATCAATATGGCTACTTCTAGCTGTATTCTTTCCTTAACTTCACAGAAGCCACTGGAAGTTCAAATATAGCTTTCAAGGTGGGACAAGGCATCTAAAAATATAGTTTGCTGTTGATGTTATCTTAGCACTTCCTCTAAGTTGTTAGCTCACCTTTGGAAGCAAGTGAGTGAGTCTCATGCCAAAGTGAGTAGCACTGTGTCTACTGCCTGACAGCAGGGCCCATGGAAGCTCTCAGCTTAGGGCTCCCAGGCATCACTCCCATGAGACACAGGCTCCAGATCTCTCAACATGAAAAGGCACTGCCAGCACAAATCTGATAAACATCATATGTACTCGAAGAATGGGTTTCCTAAGTGCCGCAGTGCTAAAGAATCTTCCTGCCAATGCAAGAGAAGCAGGAGATGTGAGTTCAATCCCTGGGGCAGGAAGATCCCTGGAGAAGGAAACAGCACCCCACTCCAGTATTCTTACCTGGAAAATCCCATGGACAGAGGAGCCTGGCGAGCTATAGTGCATGGGCTCACAAACAGTGGGACACAACTCAGCATGCACACACACATACTCAAAGAACAGAATTCCTTAAGCATTTTATTATTCAAATAACCAAGTAATAGAAAGCTAGGAAGACAGCCTGCTTCCCCAGGTTCAAACCTGAGTAAAGTGATTTGAAAAATCACCTCTCTGGAAAGAGGCTATCTGCAAAGCACCTCTTCCGCAACACTGATCAGTGGTGGTTGGCTTTATCGTATGTCCACAAATCCTTCACTGCGTACCCCCAAAAGGCACAGCCTAATCCCCTGGTCCTTTGCCTGTCAGCTCAACTCATGACTCGAATCTAACAGGATACAGAAAAGAGGAAAAACAAGTTTGGCCAGAAAGTTCATTTGGGTTTTTCCATAACATTTTAAAGAGAAACCCAAACGAGCTTCTTGGCCAATCCAACCATAACTTTATAGGGTAGAAACCAGGCAAGTGAGCAGGGTGAGCATGTCCACACACAATGATACTGCTACACGTGCCTCCTGATAGGATGGGACGTGAGAAGGACACCTCTGGGTGTCCTACCCCAAATCCATAACCTCAGCTGAATTGTGAAAAAACATAAACAGTATTGAGGACGGTCTATAAAAACACCTGAGTACTACTTTTCGTACATGTCAAGGTTATGAAAGACAAGGAACCACTGAGAAACTGTCACAGGTTGGAGGCTAAGGGGATGTGAGGATAAAACGCCACAGAAATAGAAAAGATCATTCGCAGGAAATCTGGGGGAATCAGCGCAGAGGCTGGAGTTCTGTTAACAATGTTGTCATCTCATAGCGTTTTTCCCAGGCGGCTCAGTGGCAAAGGACACACCTGCCAATGGAGGAGATGTGAGTCGGTTCCCTGGTTTGGGAAGATCCCCTGGAGAAGGAAATGGCAATCCCACTCCAGAATTCTTGCCTGGGGAATCCCATGGACAGAGGAACCTGGCGGGCTACAGTCCATGGGGTCGCAAAGAGCTGGACACGACTTAGTGACTGAACATCATCATCATCATCTCGTAGTGTGAGTAAAGGCACCTTGGTTATCTGCATGAGATGTTAACATTAAGGGAGGCTGGAGGAAGGGCATACGGGACCTCTCTGTAATGTCTTTGTAAGCAAAGTGAAAGTCGCTCAGTTGTGTCCAACTCTTTGCGACCCCATGGACTATACAGTCCATGGAATTCTCCAAGCCAGAATACTGGAGTGGGTAGCCTATCCCTTCTCCAGAGGATCTTCCCAACCCAGGAATTGAACCAGGGTCTCCTGCATTGCAGGTGGATTCTTTACCAACTGAGCTATCAGGGAAACCCTGTCTTTGTAGCTGATGCATAAATCTAACACTATCCCAAATTTTGCAGTTTTTTAGAATAGTCACTGTATTAAAGTCTCAGTTCCTCAAAAGATCAGTAAGGACTATGCCAAACCTGTCCTCTTGGCAGATCCCAAGTCCCTGCTGTGCATGAGGTTACACAATAGGGGGATAGGGGTGGTGTTGGGGAAGGATCCCCCCAACTCCCCAAATCAAAGCTTTCTTCATGTGGGAACTCAGTCTAACTATGCAAGATGGTAGCAATAACTAGAACCAGACATGGAACAGCAAACTAGTTCAAAATTGGGAAAGGAGTATATCAAGGCTGTATAATGTCATCCTGTTTAACTTCTATGCAGAGTACATCATGGGAAATGCCTGGCTGGATGAAGCTCAAGCTGGAATCAAGACTCCTGGGAGAAATATCAATAACCACTCTAATGACAGAAAGGAAGAGGAACTAAAGAGCTTCCTGACGAAGGTGAAAGAAGAGAGCGAAAAAATTGACTTAAAATTCAACTTTCAATAAACGAAGATCATGGCATCCAGTCCCATCACTTCTTAGCAAATAGATGGGGAAACAATGACAAACTTTATTTTCTTGGGCTCCAAAATCACTGTGGACCCAGAGTGCAGCCATGAAATTAAAAGACATTTGCTCCTTGGAAGAAAATCTATGAAAAGCTTAGACAGTGTATTAAAAAGCAGAGACACCACTTTGCCAACAAAAGTCTATAGAGACAAAGCTATGGTTTTCCAGTAGTCATGTACAGATGTGAGAGTTGGACCATAAAGAAGGCTGAGCACCAAACAACTGGTGCTTTTGAACTATGTTGTTGGAGAAGACTCTTGAGAGTCCTTAGGACAGCAAGGAAATCAAACCAGTCAATCCTAAAGGAAATCGACCCTGAATATTCATTGGAAGGACTGATGGTGACGCTGAAGCTCCAATATTTTGGCTATCTGATGTGAAGAGCTGACTCATTAAAAAACAAACAAACAAACAAAAAACCCTTATGCTGGGAAAGACTGAGTGCAAGAGGAGAAGGGGGCGACAGAGGATAAGATGGTTGGGTGGTATCACTGATTCAATGGACATGAGTTTGAGTAAACTCTGGGAGATGGTGAAGGACAGGGAAGCCTGGTGTGCTGAGGTCCACGGGGTCACAAAGAGTGAGACACAACTGAGCAACTGAACAACAACAATGCATAAGAAAAAATGCAAATATGATAAGGAATCAGATACAAACACAGACCCACATGAAGACAGGATTCAAAAAGCCTTAACTGGGAGATTGAGACAGTCAACTACGGTGAGACCCCAGACTGAGGAGCTGAATTCTCACTGTGCTCACCCCATGCCTGAAACCTTTCTAGCTCCACTCAATCTGCCCACAAAACCCTCATCCCTACCTTTTCAGAGACAGAGAAAGACTTGTGTTCACCCCTTCTAAGCCCCAGGGAGCTGGGATTTAGGGTACCCCTCCCACCCCCAGATGCATCTCGAGAAGACCAGTGGGCTTTGCTGGTCCTCCCCTGGTTCTGCTCACCTGGGGAGCTCACTGCTGAATGCAGGCTTGGCTGACAAAGGACAGTGAGGCACCAGCAGATCTTTGCTCAAACTAGACTCCACTTCTCACTGGGGAAACAAACTGAGGCTCTCAGATCTCAGTTTTCTCTTCCACAAAGAGCAGTGTGACACCCACAGCCCCTGGCAGGCAGCTGGTATGCAGTTAAATGTAGTAATTGTTGTTAGAGGCACAAGATGCATTATCCACAAGCTAACTTATCTCACCAAACAGCCACATTAGGTGCTAATGGTGAGCCCCAGACACAGCATGGTAAGTACTCCTATACAGGAAACACAAGAAATTCATTACCTAGAGAAAACCACACCCAGTGCAATGTAAAGAAGCATAAGAGAAACTGTGGTTGGTATCCGTGGTGACTTAACAAGGGTGAAGGAGCGCTCGGGACCCACCCTTTACCTTGGAGAAGCTTTCCATGGACTGGAATACTGGAGGAACAGGGCAGGGGGTTCCTGATGTAATAAAGTAGAAGCATCATATGATAATTAAAGGCACCCAAGCAGAAGGCTCACTTAATAACTGTATGACTCTGGGCAAGTCACCGAACCTCCCTCCCTGTAAGCACTTGTAAAATGCAAAAAAAAAAAAAAAAAAAAAAGATCTACCACCCCTGGTGGCTATGTAGTATGTCCACAAGGATCAGCTGGAGCTATGTTTCCCAGAATCCCCTTGCTAGGTATTTCCAAGCCACACTCGGCCAGCAGAGACATCTGCGGGAGATCCGGAAAGTGGAGGTGATGCGGCAGTCCCTTGCCCCTGAAGACAGCTGCAGGGCACATCTTGCTGCTCTGCTGGCTCCTCTCAGTGGAGGGAGAAGGGCCACACCAGGCCCTCAGCTCTGCCAGCTCCACGGGCTCCCCTCCTCCAGCCTCTCTGAGTCCTGGGCCAGCTTCTTCTGCAGATCAGATCACCCGTGTCCCTGAGGCTGAGACCCTGAGACTCAGATGCAGCTCCTTCAGGGTCTCTGGCAGTCCTGCTCTGCTCCTCTCTTGTTGGGGAGCCCTGCTAACTTCAGGTCCAGACTCTGAAGCAGGAGCCTCCTGCCATTCTGAAACAAAGCCCCATCCAGACCAGTTAAGAGTAGTTCTGCTTCCCTGCTTAAGCTTCACATATTACCTCAAAAGGATATTCCACAGTGCTCCAACAGGGCCTGGCACAGAATAAACGATATATTTAAAAGTGCAGAAGCCAATGTGCCAAACTCGGGGTTTTCATGTCTGTGGATTATTCCCACCAACCAGTCTGCTCCCAGCTCTGAAAGAACATCTGCCTTCCTCAAGTTTGGGAAAACATACTGGGGCCACCTCAAAGCTTCATCAAGAGCTACAAGGCTTTGCCCACCATAGCTGCACTGATCTACTTCAGACAAAATTAACTTCATAGCCAGTCTCATGGAGGACTGGACTGGCACAGACCTGCCAATGCCCTCACCCCAAACCAGCTTTCAACATCCTAGAAGTCTACTGGGAGTCTCCCAGCCAGAGCCCACCTGGGTCTTCTCTCTTCCCCCAGCCTCCATATCTATGGTTAGCACGAGCATAATGTCACAGAGACGTGGTCATCAGCCTGCTCAAGACATCAGTCCCTCCTATAGATCTTTGTGTCCTCCCCAAATGCATCATATGAAAGCCCTAATCTTCACTGTGATAGAATTTGGAGATGGAAATGAGGGAGGTGATTAGAAGTAGATCAGATCATGAGGATGGGGCCCTCATGGTGGTATTAGTGTCCTTATAACAAGAAGAAAAAAATCTCTCTCTCTCTCTTGTTCTCTCCACCTACACACATTGAAGAAAGGCCAGGTGAGGTAACAGTGAAAAGGCAACTATTTGGGATCCAAGGAGCAATCCCTCACCAGATACTGACCCTGCTGGCAACTTAATCTCAGAGTTCCAGTCTCCAGAAGCATGAGAAATAAATTCCATAAGGAATAAAAGCCACCAAGTTCCTAGCATTTTGTTATGTCATCCTGAGTTAAGATGATTCTGACTGTAACCTTCCCCAGAGTTGGGAAGCCAGATGAGACGTGGCTGGTACATAAGGTAAATGCTACATAAGGAAGAGAAGTTGCAAATCCGAGCAGGTATGCACCGCTGATGGCTTCTCTCCAAGTGCAGCCGCGCCCCACTCAATCCTCACTGCCCAGTCAAACAGGCATCTGAAAGGTGGAGAGACAGATGCACAGCAGTGAGACGACCTGCCCAAGGTCACTCAGCTGGAAGCAGGACCTGGATTTGTTCCCAGCTGTAAACCTCACCAGGCTGCCTCGACCATGGCCGCCTAAGCATCTCTCACAGTACTGACTGTGGACCCTGCACAAACAGGGGGACAGGCATTCCCTCATTAGGTACTCTGTCTCCACTGCTGCAGTGCTGGCTCACTGTGGTTTCTCACAGTTGGGTCATCACTAAATGGTTAGAAATAAGTGAAAAAAGGTTCCAGACAACTAGCCACTCACTCAGAAGCCGAGGGTAAATGTATATTAAAGGTGAAAGCGACAAGTCATGTTCATTCTGGTAAGTTTCTTTATGACCTTGTAGTGGTGAAGGGCTTTATAACCATCTCAAAGGCATAAAAACTGATATATTTGACTATATGGAAAATTGAAACATATGCAGAAGATAAATTATACATGCTTGGAAAAAAATGTTATCACAAAGGGTCAGTCTCCCTAATCTAGAAATCCAAAAGAAGACCAAGAAACTAATAGAAAATGGGCAAAAGACATGCACAAAAATTAAGCAAATGTTAAACATATGAAAGATGCTTAAACACACTCATGAAAGAAACAAAAATTACACCAAGATACCATTTTCCCTCTAACCAAAAGAATTAAAAACTTCTATTCCTTGAAAGACACTATTAAAATAATTAAGGAAAGCCACAGATTGGGGGGAAATTTACAAACACATTTGTTAAAGGACTTGAGCATGCACACCTCAAGAAGAAGAAAACAGATGACTCAATTTTTTTTTAATGAGTAAAAGCTTTGAACAAACACTTCACCAAGAAGATACATGACTAGCAAATAAGCAGATGAAAAGACAGCCAACATCATTAGCCAACAGGAAAATGTAAATCAGGACCACTATGAGATATTGCTACATACATATTAGAATTAGTAAAACTAGAGAAAGAACATCAATTGTGGTACAATTTGCAACAACAGGAACTCTCCTGGACTGTGAATAAGAATATAAAATGGTATAGCCACTTTGCAAGAGAGATTGGCCAGTCCTTATAAAGTTAAATATAGACTTACCATATATTTATTTTAGTCGCTCAGGCATGTCTGACTCTTTGCAACACAATGGACTATAGCTCGCCAGCCTCCTCTGTCCATGGAATTCTCTAGGTAAGAATACTAGAGTGGTTTGATACTAGAGTGGGTTGCCATTTCCTTCCCCAGGGGATTGTCCAGACCAGGGATTGAACCCAGGTCTCCCACACTGCAGGCAGTTTCTTTACTGTCTGAACCACCAGGGAAGCCCATAGGACCCAACAATTCTGCTCACTGGTATTTATCCAAGAGGAAAAAAAAAGCCTAAGTCCACACAAAAATCTTCACACCACTGTTCTTAGCTACCATGTTCATAGCATCCAAAAACTGGAAACAGCTTAAATGCTCAACAAGTGATGGATAAACAAACTGTGGACAAACAGATATCTATGTGATGGATAAACTGCCAGGCAATTGAATACTACTCAGCAATGAAAAAGGACTAGTGGTTCATTCAGTAAGAACACAGCTGCACTTGACAAGCAAATGTTGCATGAAAGAAGGCAGACGTGAGAGAGTCAACAGGTCATGGTTCATTTCTATTACATTCTAGAAAAGGAAAACCATGCTGACAGCTAGATCAGTAGCTGGGAAGAGGAATTAATTGATGACCGCAAAAGTACATGATGGCACTTACTGGAGTGACAAAAATATTCTCTACCTTCATTACGGTGGTAGTTCTGTAA
This sequence comes from Oryx dammah, assembly GCF_014754425.2. Classification (NCBI taxonomy): domain Eukaryota; kingdom Metazoa; phylum Chordata; class Mammalia; order Artiodactyla; family Bovidae; genus Oryx; species Oryx dammah. The sequence continues at coordinate 73,139,244 of NW_024070211.1, forward strand.
TTATAAACATCTATCAAAACCCATCCAAATATATGAGTGGTAGTTTACTGTATGCACACTGCATCTCAATAAAACTAATTTAAAAAAAAAAAGGCAATTTAGCTCAGGGATCCTGAGGTGATGATTACTAGTATTTATGCAATTCAGCATATGCACATTATTATAAAGGACATAACATTCATTGTCAGGACAGAGATCTAATCTAAAAAGATTAGATTAGAGGCTTGAGAGGTCAGTGGTGGAATATGTACCCAGATGGACTGCCTTTGAGTCTCATGAATTTCCTGCACTGATGTGTTTTTACCATCTGGGTGAGTAAATTTCCTTTAATAGACTCATCTCCAGTGTTTCCTCCTCTATTATACATTTCTTGACAATGTTTCCACTCCATGAGCCCCTGGAACCATGTTCTCCCAGGTCCTATGACCCCTCCTTCCTTCAATGTCCCCCTCTCCTGTGAGCTCACTGTGTGGAGAGGTCCTTTCTCATCCACCCCAGGAGCTATACCCATTGCAAAAAAAAAAAAATCTGTGCTGTGAACTACTAGGCTGCAGAGAGAGACACCAAAATCATAATCAACAAAGTCTTTTACAAGCAGTTTTAATGGAAGCTGCAGAAGCATTTATCCACATAGCTGTCATCTTGACCCTCCATGGAAGTAAGGAACATAAGCTTAAAAATCTAAGTGGTAAATGCTTGCCTGGGTTGGTGGGGGTGGGGAGAGGAGAGGGTTAAGCTGGCTGATTTCCTCATGATCAAATGAGATGCTGGAATGTACCTCGGAGTGGGAAGAAACACCACCCCAGTTCCTGAGCACCAACTGTGACCCTGGACTGTTGGACAGAGGACATCAGCGAGGGCAAGCCTGAAATTCTGCGACATCAGACTCACACTCGAAGATGCCAGATACGAGCTGGGTCTGCAGCCAGGGACGTGGGACACGAGGATTTGACAGTGGCGGCCGCCCCAGGCCCGCCCCACCACCCCATGGCCTACCCCAGACCTGCAGACTGCCTCCTGCCTGTCTGAGCAACCACCCACGACTCCCAACCCAAACCAGACCAGCCTAGGAGAAGGCACCCCCTCCTCAGCCTGTCCTCCACAAGGCCTCTGCCTTCCAGAGAGCATGTGATAATGGTCAGTCCACCTGAGGGGCATGTCTTTTATGAGAGCCAGTAATGCCCTTAGTCTGTAATGTTCTAACCTTGTTGATCCCCCAGTGGAAGAAGAAACACCTTTACTCAGTGGGATGAATCATTTAGAGAAGAATTCCAAAAACCTGATAGACCCTTGCAGTATGAAAAACTCTTCACCGCAAACTCTGATTTACGCCAAGACTAATCCTGTCTCAGCCAAGAGATTAGGCCGTAGAGATCATGCTCCTTCCCCAGCACCTCGTCTCCAGCACCCCCCACACCAGCCAGCATCACCACCACCAGCCCCCCCAACTCTGGCCTACCACCAGATAAGGGAGGGCATGCTGTTTGTAGAAACATGAAGTGGTCTGAAAAATACAGAGCACTGGAGTTGGAAAAGCACGGGTCATATAACCCATGCTTCAGGAGGGGAAACAGGCTTGGGAAGAGCAGGTGGCTCCCCAAAGACAGCAGAGGCTCTCACTTACTCTTTGCCTCCTTCTCAGCAGCCTGGCATCACCAACCCCTTCTAGCTCTTTAAGTCTAGGCTAGAGTTACAGCAACAGGGCTAATTTTAGGATTCAAAAGCAATCAGGGCAGAGCTGATAAAAGCTGATCTGGGGAAGATCTTTGTGCTGACGTGTGACTTGCACACTATCTCAGGAGACTGTGGTCAGCCAGATCTGGGTCTCGGTCAGCTTTTTCCGGGAAGACACAGGGTCCTGGCACTGCCCGCCACACATAGCCTGCTGACCTGGTAGATAAGCATACTGACAACCTGATGGATGTTGATAGCATGATGATCTTTTCTAGCTCGTCTCAGTGAAATCAAACCAAACTAAACCCATTGGACGAAGCTGACCCCTCTGCCTTCACCTTTATCACTTGCTCCTTCCCTCACCCAGCTCCCGCCACTTCGGCTTCCTCTCTGCTCCTCACACTGAGTGTGCTCCTGCCTCAGGACTGTTGCACATGCTGTTCCTACTCACTCCCCTACTTCTCTCATATCACAGCTCACGTATCACCTTCTCGGTGAGATTGCTGTTTAGTCACTAAGTCATGTCCAACTCTCTTGCGACCCCATGGATTCCAGCACATCAGGCTTCCCTCTCCTTCACCATCTCCCTGAGTTTGCTCAAATTCACGTCCATTGAGTCAGTGATGCCACCCAACCATCTTATCCCCTGTCGCCCCCTTCTCCTCTTGCCCTCAGTCTTTCCCAGCATAAGGGTTTTTTCTAATGAGTCGGCTCTTCACATCAGATAGCCAAAATATTGGAGCTTCAGCTTCAGCATCAGTCTATTCCAGCCTCAGAATATTCCAATGAATATTCAGGGTTGATTTCCTTTAGGATTGACTGGTTTGATTTCCTTGCTGTCCAAGGGACTCTCAAGAGTCTTCTCCAGCACCACAGTTCCAAAGCACCAATTTTTCAGCACTCAGCCTGCTTTATAGTTCAACTCGCACATCTGTACATGACTACTGGAAAAACCACAGGTTTGACTAGACGGCCCTTTGTTGGAATAGTGATGTCTCTGCTTCTTAATACACTGTGCAGATTTGTTACAGCCTTTCTTCCAAGGAGCAAGCCTCTTTTAATTTCGTGGCTAGTCACTGCCCGCAGTGATTTTGGAGCCCAAGAAAATAAAATCAGTCACTGTTTCCACTTTTTCACCTCTATTTGCCATGAAGTGATGGGACTAAAAGCCAAGATCTTTGTTTTTTAAATGCTGAGTTTTAAGTCAGCTTTTTCACTTTCCTCTTTCACCTTCATCAAGAAGCTCTTTAGTTCCTCTTTGCTTTCTGACGGTCCCTGACTAATAATCCTTCCCTATATTCTAACCTGATTTTTCTGATAGCGCTTTTCACATTTAAACACATATTGACTATTTAAATTTAAGGTTAATATAACTGAGACTTCCCTAGTGGTCCAGTGGTTAAGAATGCACTTGCCAATGCAGGGGACATGGATTGGATCCCTGGTCCGGGAAGATCCCGCCTGCCTGGGGACAACGAAGCCTGAGCATCATAACTAGAGAGTCTCTGAGCCACGGTGAAAGTTCCCCCAACAGGGAACAAAGATCCCGCATGCCACAACTAAGACTGAACAAAGCCAAATAAATAAATACTTTTTTAAAAAGTCACTGGGTCAGTTACAGCATACAGCATACTGTAACTGACACACTGTTACAGCAGCCAGAATGGCTAAGGCCCCCACCCTCATCACGCCCACCAATATCCTATATATCAACAGGGAAGTGGGGGTGTGAATCAACACCTGAAAATCCAACTCATCTTCTGACAGATTCACAACATCACATGAAATGGACCATCCTTGTTTCTGGCTGGCCAGCCGCCAGCAGCAGTCTCTAACACTGTAACACTGAGTTTCTCTGTTCCCCCCTGCCACCCCCCACATTTTCCCATACAGTCTCATCTCAAAGCATTTGACTCCTGGCATTGTTCACAGAAGAACATTTGGCAGCACTGACATTTTTCTCTGCAGTGCCACTTGTCACCTCCTATATTCAGTTTATGCCTTATCATAGGTGACACTATTAGCTGCAAGGCCAGGTCACAGGGAGCTGTGGCCACTAACACCAACCAGAGGTCACGTCTGGAAATTCAGACTGCCTATTCCCCCGGAGACCAACACTCTCCCTTTTCATAAGCTGTGTGACAGCTGGGGGTTGGGGAGAGTGTGGAGAGTGTGGAGTCTCACTTGCTATGTCTGCAAAAAAAAAAAAAAAAAAAGTGTCCTTTGCTTTCCTAATGAGGACAAATTTCAAACCCTTCTGACACTACATGTGTTCTAGAATTACCCAGGGAAATGCAAGTGCTGGCTGAATAAGAAATGTGTATCGATTTATGGCCCCAGGTGAAATTAAGTCACTCTCATCCCTAGATCTTTTCATTGCCCCCTTCCCCACCCCACCCCAGCCGATGAGAGAAGACGGCAGATGTGGAGGAAACGACACCAAGCACGAGCCTGCAATTTCCCCTGGTTATTAAATTATATTGACAAATTGCCACGGAGTCACATTAAATGACTTCACAATTTTTTAATTAGCATCAAGCCATTCTGATGTTGGGAGGGTAGAGAGTTGGTGTTTAGATAACCAGGTTAGCAGCCAGGAGGTTCTGCAGAGAGTGGATGTCGGGGTCGCTGGCAAGCTTTCAGGACAGACTGGGAGCTGGAGTCCTGGCAGTTCCTGGCTACACTGGCCAACCTGACCGTGGAGTCCCTGCAAAGGCTTGGGCAGGAAGCAGATGTCTGGCTCTATGGGCATCATGAAACTGAGTCTGGCGGGGTCACAGGATGGACAGGCAGCGTTGACTGAGGCACCGTGACTGCCTCACACTCCCAGACGTAGCCCGGCTTCTGTTAAGCGAAGCATCTGATTGTCTGATTGTCATTTTCTTTTTTTCTTGTCTTTCTTTTTTAGGGGGGGCCACACCTTGTGGCTTGAGGGATCTTAGTTTCCTGACTAGGGATTGAACCCGGGTCCACAGTAGTGAAAGCCCAAGTCTTAATAACCACTGGACCGCCGGGGAATTCCCTGATTGTTCTTTTCTGATTCAAGATAGGAGCACAAGGCTCACTGGGGAACAAGCACTCTAATCCCTGGACAAAGCCACAGAATCTGAGATGAGCCATCCTGCTGGGCTCACAATCTTCCTGCCCATCATCACCAGGTATTTTAATAACTCTGGACTTCCCTAAAACCAGGACCAAGTTAACATCCCCTCAGCTAAACCCTCAGGACAGAGGCACTGCCACCCTTGAAAAGCTCTGTTCTGCAAAGGAAGCAGAATCTGCTGGCTGACTGCTTTTGCTCCCTTTGTTAGTATGAATACCATGCCAATAATGTCACATCAACACTCCAGGGTCAGACTAGAGAGTTCCTTAAATGACAGTCATATAAAAGAGGAAAAGTGAAGCCGCTCAGTTATGTCCAACTCTTTGCAACCCCAGGGCCTGTAGCCTACCAGGCTCCTCCGTCCATGGGATTTTCTAAGCGAGGGCACTGGAGTGGGTTGCCATTTCCATCTCCAGAGGATCTTCCTGACCCAGGGATCGAGTTCAGGTCTCCCACATTGCAAGCAGATGCTTTACCCTCTGAGTCATATAAGCACATATTATTATCAATGCCCATTAGAGGCAACGCTCTTTTCCTAAGGCTTAATAAATTACTTTATTTTAAATCATCAGAAGATACCTGCTCAATTGAAACTATGGCCTCCAAACTGAAAGGTTGAATTCATGCTCCTATGATCAGTTCACACAGCTAGTCAATGACATGGATAGTATTCAAACTCCTACCTATCCGATCAAAAATCTATCACCCTTCACCTGAAGAAATGGCCCTGAATCTCAAGTTTGGCTAAAAAAAAGCTGAGGAACAAACAGTTCACAATGCTAATAGGACTGCTTCATATATTTGAAAATGCCTAAAAAATTAGAAGGGATTCCAGTTAAAGATGGTGGATTGAAAACACATACTCAGCTTTTGTGGCCACTAAATGGTAGCACAGGAGTTTCTTCTTTTTTTTAAGGCATGAACCCACAAGGACAAAGCAAACAGGAGAAGGGATAACAGAAGAATGGTAGCTGCCTTAGAGGTACAGGGAATGGTGGACTCTAGCACAGAGGGGGCGGTCGAGAAACAAGACGTCAGAACTCCCAAAGGCTCAAAAATCAAAGCTGCCCACTAGGCACTCCTGGAAACGGCCTGAAAGGCCTGAGACTAAGAGCAGGAGGATTCACTGACTAGGTCCTTCCGAGGCCCACACCCCTCCCCAACTTCCCAGAGGGTGATGACATTGCTCCCCAGCAGGAGAGAAAGCGCATTCATCGCAGAGAGCAAAATAAAGGGTCTCTGCACTGGGCTCACCAGGCTCAGGTGAAGGGGGGGTTACCACACAGAAAAGACAGAGTTGAGGGAGTGAACCTAGTGCCTTGGGAAGTTGACTAGCCCATGAGAAGAGAGAAAATGACTTTAGGAACGTAAGATAAAATATATAATAGATCATAAAGGAAATCAATTAACAGACATTTAATAAAATATTTTAAAAACCTGTGGTTTGATGGATTTCCCAGGTGGTGCTAGTGGTAAAGAATCTGCTTGCCAATGCAGGTAGATGTAAGAAGAGACAGGTTCGATCCCTGGGTTGGGAAGATTCCCTTGGAGGAGGGCATGGCAACCCACACCAGTATTCTTCCCTGGAGAGTCCCATGGACAGAGGAGCCTGGTGGGCTACAGTCCACAGTGTCACAAAGAGTCAGACACAACTAAAGCAACTTAACATGTACCCACAGCCAGCTGACACGTTAAACTGACCATGGCACGGGGTAACACTCTCTCATCAGATAGTTACCCCAAGAGCAGCTATTGGGCGGATCAGCCACTAAAGAACCTGAGTTGTTCCTCACACTTAAACATACTGGGGCTACATCAGAAGGGCTTACTAGGCACAGTTTACACGGCAGAGGGTAGCCAGAAATCTGAAAGTTTAACACCTAAAAGAGACAATGTGGAAAAGTGCCATGCAGAACACCTTTCCATACAAACGGACTTTGCTAGTTCCTTACGTGAACGAATGTTTGTCTCTCCCATAGTGTGGAAAAAGAAAAACAATATGCCAACAGCAAAACCTAAAAAGGAAAAGAAACAAACATGAAACTCACTTAATCACCCCCCAAAAGTGAGCCTGAACAAAATAAAGGTGAGAGCTTAATGAACGAGAAAGCAAATCAAGTGGATCTACATAATCAAAAGCAGATTTTATTTTAAAGGCAAAACTTTCGGCAAGCTAGCTTCAGAGTCAAAAAGAGCATCGAAAAACACAAGCAATAAGAGGGTACAGAAGTACTGATGAATTATAGATCTTTAAATTTTATGAGAATAATACAAACAACTTTAATACAGTAAATTTGAAGGCCTAGATAAAATGGGCAATTTTCTACAAAAAACAAATTTTGAAAAATGTTCCAAAAACAAAAACTATAAAATATTTGAGATGGCAAGAAATAAGCCTCAATAATAACAACAATGATGATGCTGATAATAGAAGCCACAAACACCTATCATTAAGACTAACTGTTTTAATGTCTATTAACTGAATTAAGTCTTACAACGATATGAGACGCTAATGTTAATTTTACAGATGAGAAAACTGGAACCAGAGGTAAAGTAAGCGGTCCCAGGGCCACTAATTTATGTGGGCAGCCTGGCCCCAGAGTTCACCATCTTAACAGATGACATCCTTCACTGTCTCTCCAAAGGGCAGCAGCCCCAGTTTTGCAGATCAGCTCGACTAAAACCTAAAGGAACAAGTAATTCCTACATTATAATCAGTACTCCAGAGCACAGAAAATGAAGAAAAGTTTACTCAGTTCATTATATGTGACACACAAGGACAGGAGCTTTGCACCAATGTCACTTATGAGCACAGATGCAAAATTCCTAAATGAAATAGTAAGTGGAAACCAGCAATAGACTAAAATGATAAGAATATCTGACCAAGCAGGATTCACTTGAAAGTGCAAGGATGCCTTAATATTAGAATACTAATAAAATATGAACATGTTAAAGAAAAGAAACATCTCAGAGTACACAGAAAAGATACTCAAAATTCCACATTTCTTTGTGATTTATTTTTTTTTTAATTTAATTTTATTTTATTTTTTTTTAAATTAATTAATTTATTTTTAATTTTTACTTTACAATTCTGTATTGGTTTTGGCATAGATTAAAACAAACAAATCCTTTGCAAATAAGAAATGTAGCCATTGCTCAGAAATCAGCAGCAAATCATTCAATATTGTACTAAAGATTGGCTAATAAACAACATAAGACAAAAAGAGAAATATTAGAATTGGAAAAAAAAATAAACTGTCATATGAAATAGCCAAAATAATCAACTGAAAAGTGAAACTAATTTTAAAAATCAGCAAGGTTACAGGCTAATGAAATCAATATTCAAATATCATTACCTCTTTTATGCAGTAATAGTTTAGAAAAGGAAATAAATCTAAAGCAGCAAAACTTACAAACTATAAAGGTATAGCCCTAGCAAAAAGGTCTAAGGTCCTCATGGAGATGGATGAAATGGAGGAGAGTTAGTTAAATAGCTAAAAAAAGAAAATTTCTCTCAAAATTAATGAATTGAATGCAACTCACAATACTCCAAAAGGATTTTTCATCCCACTTGTCAAAATGACTTCAAAATTCATATGGAGTATTACAAATGCAACATTAGTCAAAACCCCTTCGAAAACCCTAGAAGAGAGGGTGACTGAATGTTGAGACTTACTGTAATTAGAAATTCTACAAGTATGGCACTAGAACAGAATGAACTGACAGATCCATTGAACCTCAAGAATGAAATTCAAAGCCAGCCACACACCCGTGGGAAGGGTCATATGATGGATATGGTGTCTGAAATGGTATTGGGAAAGCAGTATAATCACCTCAGGTGGGGGCAGGGTGAATCAACAAAATTGAATATCTAACGCATACCAAACACAAAAATAAACTCTAGATAAACTAAAGGCCCAATTTTAAAGTCTGATTTCTTACATGTATTAAAAGAAAATAAGGTAAAGATATCTTTACAGCATCCCGGCAGTAATGTATTTTTCTTTCTAAACCAAAATGTAAGCTTTATTACCATTAAAGATGATGTTGGAGAACATGGCTTAGACGTGTGCCAAACTGGTTTCCAGATCTGAGCTCTATTAATTATTCAGACAAGAAAAGCACAGGTCTTCAGTAAAGCATACACCTGCAACGCAGGAGATGCGAGTTCAATCCCAGGTCAGAAAGATTCCCTGGAGAAGGAAACGGCAACCCGCTCCAATATTCTTGCCTGGGAAATCCTACGGACAGAGGAGCTTGATGGGCTACAGTCCATCGGTGCCAAAGAGTTGGACACACTGAGCACACGTGCATCCAGGTGCAGGAAGAGCCTCTGCATCAAATAAGCAAAGGTTAAGAGAACTTGTGCCGTCCACAGAACTGCAGATCTCAAACAGAGATAAACAACATAAGACACCGATCGGTGTAGTATTCTCCCTAATACACCGATCAGATAAGAAAGCCACTTGTTCCCTGGGGTAGAGATAGGCCAAGATTATTTTAAAAGAAGATTCTTTCATATAAATGGAAGGCGCAAGAATGAGGAATAACTGTTTACCCTAATAAAACCTAATGCAGACTCTCAGTTTCTATTATTGGAGGATTATGCCTAAACTGAAGTATGGATTTATTCATTTATTCACAGTCACGCATTATTATTATCTAATTCACAGGAGTAAAAGCATTCTTAAACCCCTACCTTCTCCAGCAAAACACAACCCACAATCCCACAAAGGAAAAGACTGGTAAATTTCATGACACTTAAGCAAGATGAGGGCAAGGGGTTACTTCTAAAATTGTATACAATTGCAACTTGTATACAACAAGACTGGTACACAGAACATATAAAAAATTCCTAAGAACGAATAAGAAAAAGACAACAGAAAAATGGGCAAAGTAGCAGTTTATAAAAGAGGAAACAGAAAATATACTTTTTAATGTATCATTGATTTCACCAATAATCAAGGGAAAGCAGACTAAAATGAGATATCATTTTTCTCTCATTAGACTGGAAAACTGGTACGTTTGAAGGTTATCAAACACAGTGACAACTGAGAATGTAAACCGGTGCAGCCACACTCAAGGGCAAATTGGCAGTACCTATTAAAACACACACACATCCTCTACTATCCAAAAATTCCTCTCCAAAATACTGTTCTCAAGAAACACCATCTGGAACCTATTTGCAGGGCAGGAATATAAATGCAGACTTGAGGGAATGGACAGGTGGACACGGTGGGGAGGGGAGGGCGGGATGAACTGGGAGACCAGCACCGGCATGTGCACACTCAGCTCAGCTCAGCCCGTGTGTGACACAGATGCCAGTGCGGAGCTGCACGGCACAGGCGGCTCAGCTCGGCGCTCTGTGACGGCCTAGAGGGGCAGGCTAGCGTCTTTGGACAGGGGAGTAGGAGGGAGAGTCAAGAAGGAGGGGATATACATACTGACAGCTGATTTACTATGGTGTATGGCAGAAACCAACATAACATTGTAAAGCAATTATGCTCTAATTTTTTTTTTGAAAGATACAAATGAACTTACAAAACAGAAATAGAGTTACAGATATATTATGGAAGGTAAATTTGTAGTTACCAGCGGGTAACAGTGGGAGAGGAATAAACTGGGAATTGGGATTGACATATACACATTACTACATATAAAACATAACTAATAAGGCCCTCCTGTATAGCACAGGGAACTCCACTCAACACACTGTAATGATCTATATGCGAACAGAATCTAAAAATGAGTTGGACATAAGTATATGTATAACTGATATATGTATATGTATAACTGATTCACTTTGCTGTACACCTGAAATTAACACAACATTGTAGATCAACTGCACTTTAATAAAAAAATTTTTTAAAGGAAAAGAAAAAACAAACACCATCTGCCCACACTACATAGTACCATGATAATACGACAAGGTTCATTCTAACAGCTTTGACATAGTGACAAAGCTGGAAATTACCCAGTGTCCACCAATGGGAGAGAGGTACATGAATCTATATGATGGGCAATTAGCATCATCAACGGTCTAAAGGAGCCAGAGATATGGAGTGCCCCACCCTTGTATCACCTCTTCACATATATCTCTAGCACCACAGCACAGAAAACTCTAGGATATAAATGGATGGCGGGGGCAGGGGTTTGAGACAAGCCAGCTTTGCAAGCAGAGTTTCTTTCACAGAGATCAGTAAGTGTCCAGAGCAAGGTCCCAGGTAATCTCTGCTTGGATTTCCTTGAGAGATAAGCTCCTCTTAGTTACAACTTTTCCCTATATGTGGCTCTAGCCTGTTGCCTGGTAGGGACAATAGCCTCATGCATGCAGCCCATTTACTGAGTTTCTGCTACATGCAAGGCTAAGTCATCAAAAAGCCGACAGTCTTCTTAGGGAGACAAGTAGACAGGAAATTACACTATAGTGTGCCTGGCAATCAACAGGAGGTGTCATGGGAGCAGGGCGCCTATATTGGAGTGGGGAGGTATTTGGATAATGCCAAATGGAGATGGGGGAGGACAGCAGGCAGAGCCTAGTGCAACACGGTCACCAACGCTGCTTCTCACTAGCAGAAGGGGGACCGTGGATGACCACAGCTCTCAACAGTGAGAGCCTTAACTCAGCTGAATGTTTCCTCTCGTAACAGTCTCTGCACACAGCCTCCCTCTGTGAACAGCCACTGTACAGAAACAAAGGAGAAAGTCCAAGGTCCCTCCTATAGCAGCTGACCTTCACGAGCGCCCACAGTCAGCTCAGTTCTCATGCTTTTTCTCTGTTCAGAAAGTTCTTTAAAGGTCCTATATTGAGTCTATGGAGGCTCAGATGATGAGAGAGCCCACTTTCAACCAGATTATTTAAGAATTTGTACCCAACGTGCCCAAACTATTGAGCTGGCCAAGAAGTTCGAGTTTTCCCATAACATGTTTAGAGTAAAGGTCCTCTAAAGGTCCCATATATTGAGTCCATGGAGGCTCAGATGATGAGAGAGCCCACTTTCAACAGGATTATTTAAGGAGAATTTTTACCCAATGTGCCCAAACTATTGGGTTGGCAAAAAAGTTTGACATGTTTGGGAAAGCTTGAACAAACTTTTTGTCCAACCTAATATTTCCCAGTATCAAATGTTTCCTTAACAACCCAGTAATGTGTGGCTTTGTCACCAAATACATTCCAGTCACAGGCAGACTATTCCAAGTACCAGCACTGCTCATGTGATGGGGGAATGGAGCACGAGTAATTTACAGAAGGCGCTCTCATCACTGTGGAAACGTGGTCCCCATGGGTCTGCTGTACTGGGATGTGTTGTGTGCCCCAGATATACAGGCGTACTTCAGTCAAAGCTTGAGAAATAAAAAGGCATTCAGCACAATTCTCTCCATTAGCCAAACAATAAACAGAAAATCAGAAATGTTATGAGGACTGTACTGTCCAAGTTATACTTAGGGAAGTGAATGAAAAAACTAATTACCTTGAAATGTTAAGCCACTTTCGAAAAAAATGTTATTCTTGCAAAGATAAAAGCACTCTCAAAATATTACAAAGAAAAAGAAGTGCTAAGTTAGCGTGATAAATTCTCTCATTCTAGTTGGGAAAACAAGTACCAAGAGAGAAACTTTCCGAGGTCAAGTACAGATGCATCTAAATAGCAATGTACTCAATCTTGACCCTGCAACATCCTCCTTCGATAAACACCCATATCTTTAAATATACAGATGTTTCTAGGAGATGAAGAATGAGTACATTTCCCTTTCTCCTTCCCTTCCTTTCTCTTCTCCATTTTTGTTCCCATAACTTAGAAACCTCCTAGACAGGTTTTCATAGCACATGTCATCTTAGGATCTTCAAAGCCACAGGGAAGATGGCAGGGGCGGACAGAGTTCACTCCCATTGAGTTGAGTGTGGGAAACCCTAGACATGGAGCTGATTCAGAATCTCCTATGAGGAGTCTGTGGGCTGCATTTTGTCAACCTGGAAAGCAAGTCAGCTAGCTGTATTAGCTTTTCTGAAAAGCTTGCTTTTGGGTCTCAAACTCAGTAGTATTCAGCAGGCAATCCATGGACGAGAAAGAGCCCCCAGCCAGTCCAGGTCCTGGTTTGCGTGTGTGTCTCTGACACTGGATACCACACAGTCATTTTAATTTTTTTATCTGAAGATCTGTTTCCTTGTTATAAAATGGTGGTATCTCTGCCCACTTCGGAAATACTGTGAAAGTCTAATGAGCCTCAAGCTAAAAAGTGCTTTTACGAAACAGAAAGCACAAAGAGGTGTAATTGAATAGAGCAACATGGCAGACTGCTCACAGACATCACATTCTGATTAAAATCCAAGGCTTACACAGCAAGGAAAAGAGAACCTAAGAGATCCTTCAGAGTGATTTCCTAGGTAACACCTGAACTGACAAACAAATAGCACTGCATGCAAGGAACTGAAAAGACAGACCACCCACATTTTCAGGTTTAAAATGGTTAATACTCTCACTCAAGAGACTGATCCACCAGCAGGCACTTCAGGGGTGTTTCTGGCAACTACATGAGATCAGTCATTTTCAGCAAAATCTCCTCTTACTAGCTACCTCTGATGACAGCTGTTACATTTAGCCTACTATTTGCACTTTCCTCTCATCATTTGTCTTCACAGCATTGACTGTTTACAGGATAAATTTTAGCAGTGCTGTCTATATTCTAGGTATGGGTTACAGTCAGAAAACTAAACTCTCACTTCATAGCAACTTAAGATATTTATCCTGTTAGATCTGAGCAGGATTCCTATCTGGTGTGGCATTGTGAGGTCACTTGTGTTCAAGCGTATCATCTGGATGTACCTGTACTGTATAAATTTAAAGCGGGCAGCTTGATCAGTGTTGACATACCTTTATGCCCGTGAAACTATCACCAAAAGCAAAAGGGTATTTTCCATCACCCCCAAAAGCTTCCTTATGACTCTTTAATAATCCCTCCTGCTTCTAACACCATCCTCTGGCAACCACTATCTGCCTTCTATCACTATAGATTAGACTGCATCTAGAATTTATTTTATTGATGTATAGTTGATTGGCAATGTGCTAACTTCTGCTGTACAGCAAAGTTATTCAGTAATGTATATATACATTCTTTTTCACATTCTTTTCCATTATGGTTTATCACAGGACATGGAATATGTCCTCCTGTGCTAAGTAGGACCTTGTTGTTTATCCATCCCATATATAACAGCTTGCATCTGCTAATCTCAAACTCCCAGTCCTGCCCATTGCAGCCCTCCCTCCTTCCCTCTGGTAAACACAAGTCTGTTCTCTATGTCTGTGAGTCTGCCTTGTAGATAAGTTTATTTATGTCATATTTTAGATTCCACATATAAGTGATATCATATGGTATTTGTTTTTCTCCTTATTTCTTACTTCACTTTGTATGATTTGTCCATCTTGTTGCTGCAAATGACATTTTTTCATTCCTCTTTAATGTCTGAGTAATATTCCATCGTGTATATATACCACGTCTTCTTTATCCATTTATTTGTTGATGGACATTTAGCTTTTTTCTATGTCTTGGCTACTGGGATTGCATCTAAAATTTTATATAAGTGGAATGATACAGGCATCTCTCCTTTTACTGTGCTTCACAGCTACTATATTTATTGTAAGTTGAGGGCTTGTGGCAACCATGCATTGAGCACGTCTGTCAGCGCCATTTTTCTAACTGCATTTGCTCACTTTGTGTCTCTCACATTTTGGTAATTCTCACACTATTTCAAGCTTTTTTTTTATTATTATTTTATTTGTCATGGTGATCTGTGATCCATGATGTTTGATGATACCTACAACTCAATGAAGGCTAAAGATGATGGTTAGTATCTTTAGCAATAAACTATTTTTAAAATTAAGGTATATATGTATATATTTGGATATAATGTTACTGCATACTTATATACAGTATAGTGTAAATGTAACTTTTCTATGTACTGGGAAATCTAAAAATTTACATGACTTGCTTTATTGCAATATTTTGCAATGGTATAGAATGAAATCCACAGAATCTCCAAGGTATGCCTGTACACTATTAATGTATTTCTTTTGGCTTTGCATCTGGAACCCACCTTAATTAGTCTGAGTTTCATCCATGTCATTGTATGAGTCAGCAGTGCCTTTTTTATTGCTGAGTAAGTGCTCCACTGTATGGATATATGACCTTTTCACCTATTCATAGACATTTGGATTAGTTTTAGGTTTTGATATTAGAAACCCAAATGTAATAAACATTTGTTTGAGGGTCTTTCTACAAATGTATATGTTCATTTCTCTTGGGTAAATATCTAGGGAAGGAATGGCTAGGTCATATTGTAAATGGATGTTTAACAAATCTCTGAACTCTTTTCCAAAGTACATGAACCATTTTATCCTCTCATCATCAATGTATGAGAGCTGTAAATGGTCCACATATTTTTGTTTTTTTTCAAGTGAAGACATTCAAATAGGTATGTAGTGGTATCTTATGGTGGTTTTAATTTGTAATTCCATGGAGACTAATAATACTGAGCAATTTTTCATGTGCTTACTGGCCCTTCATTTATCTCTTCTCCTAGGAACTGTCTGTAAATCTTATGCCTGTTCTCTTATCAGATTGTTTGTCTTGTTGTTGTTCAGTTGCTAAGTCAAGTCCAACTCTTTGCGACCCCATGAACTGCAGTATGCCAGGCTTCCCTGTCCTTCACTATCTCCCCGAGCTTGCTCAAACTCATGTACATTGAGTCAACCATCCAACCATCTCATCCTCTGTCATCCCCTTCTCCTCTTTGCCCTCAATCTTTTCTAGTATCAGGATCTTTTCCAGTGAGTCAGCTCTTTGCATCAGGTGGCCAAAGTTTTGGAGCTTCAGCACCAGTCTTTCCAATGAATACTCAGGGTTGATTTCCTTTAGGATTGACTGGTTTGATCCTTGTAGTCCAAAAGACTCTCAGGAGTCTTCTCCCTCCAGCACCACAGTTGCAAAGCATCAATTCTTTGGTGCTCAGCTTTCTTTACGGTCCAACTCTCACATCCATACATGACTACTGGGTCTTCTTATTAAACTGTTCTTTACGTGCTCTGGACACAAGTCTTTTGTCTGATCTATGTATGCTGTCTGTGCAGTCTTGTCATAAATGGTGTCACAGCAAAGGTTTCTTACTTTTATAAAGTCCAATTTTCAATTTTTTTATTTTATGATGCAAACTTTTACTGCCAAATCTAATAAATTTCACCTAAATACCTAAATGTTCTGTTTTACTTTCCTTTAGAAGTTTTAGGGTTTTAGATTTGACACTGAAGTTTTTGATTCATTTTGAGCTAGTTTTTATATAAAGGTAAATGTCCATTTTTGTCCATAAAGCTTTCCAGTTGCTCCATCTATTAAAGAGAGACTTTTTTCCCTCCTAAATTGCCCTGTTGAAAGCCAGGTGACCAGATATGTATGCATCTATTTCTGGGCTCTATTCTCCATGAGTTAAAAGTCACTCAGTCGTGTCCGACTCTTTGAGACCCCATGAATTGCAGCATGCCAGGCCTCCCTGTCCATCACCAACTCCCAGAGTTCACTCAAACTCACATCCATCGAGTCAGTGATGCCAGCAAGCCATCTCATCCTCTGTTGTCCCCTTCTCCTCCTGCCCCCAATCCCTCCCAGCATCAGAGTCTTTTTCAATGAGTCAGCTCTTCACATGAGGTGGCCAAAGTATTGGAGTTTCAGCTTCAGCTTTAGCATCATTCCTTCCAAAGAGCACCCAGGACTGATCTCCTTTAGAATGGACTGGTTGGACCTCCCTGCAGTCCAAGGGCCTCTCTCTTTCTTTTCTTTTTTTTTTTTTTTGACCTTTTGCTTTAAATTTATTTATTTTTTATTTTACTTTACAATTCTGTATTGGTTTTGCCATACATTGACATGAATCCACCACGGGTGTACATGCATTCCCAAACAAGAGTCTTCTCCAACACCACAGTTCAAAAGCATCAATTCTGCGGCGCTCAGCTTTCTTCACAGTCCAACTCTCACATCCATACATGACCACAGGAAAAACCATAGTCTTGACTAGACAGACCTTTGTTGGCAAAGTAATGTCTCTGCTTTTCAACATGCTATCTAGGTTGGTCATAACTTTCCTTCCAAGGAGTAAGCATCTTTTAATTTCATGGCTACAATCACCATCTGCAGTGATTTTGGAGCCCCCCAAAATAAAGTCTGACACTGTTTCCCCATCTATTTCCCATGAAGTGATGGGACCAGATGCCATGATCTTCGTTTTCTGAATGTTGAGCTTTAAGCCAACCTTTTCACTCTCCTCTTTCACTTTCATCAAGAGGCTTTTTAGTTCCTCTTCACTTTCTGCCATAAGGGTGGTGTCATCTGCATATCTGAGGTTATTGATATTTCTCTTGGCAATCTTAATTCCAGCTTGTGCTTCTCCCAGCCCAGCGTTTCTCATGATGTACTCTGCATAGAAGTTAAATAAGCAGGGTGACGATATACAGCCTTGACATACTTCTTTTCCTATTTGGAACCAGTCTGTTGTTCCATGTCCAGTTCTAACTGTTGCTTCCTGACCTGCATACTGGTTTCTCAAGGGCAGGCCAGGTGGTCTGGTATTTCCATCTCTTTCAGAATTTTCCACAGTTTATTGTGATCCACACAGACAAAGGCTTTGGCATAGTCAATAAAGCAGAAATAGATGTTTTTCTGAAACTCTCTTGCTTTTTTGATGATCCAGCAGATGTTGGCAATTTGATCTCTGGCTCCTCTGCCTTTTCCAAAACCAGATTGAACATCTGGAAGTTCATGGTTGAACTGAACTGATTCTCCATGAGATCACTCCAGCCAATATAACTCACTTTCATCAGAGCTCAGTTCTCTTCTGTTTAGAAACTTGTGGACTGTAGTTCTAGAATAAATGAAGAGGTCAGTCTTGCTGAGGTGATGGAATAATTCTGTCTAAAGTAGTAAGAGTTGGACACCATTGATGATCTAACAGCAGTAGTTTTCTGCCTTTCTCTGTGCAGTGCTGGGGCGATGTTGGCAGGTTGGATGGATGGTGAGGACCTTGACTGTGTATAAGTGTCTGTTTTTAAGGTATTTGGGAGTCAATACAACTTCCAAATTAAATTCAGAGTTATGCTTGAGAGCATGTCATATGGGAATATGAATCTATTGCTCATAGCAGATTCAGGAATTATAGGCTATTGCACAAGAAGGTGCCTACACCATTACCCAATCTGAGCTGAAAATAGGATCCCTGAATGCATTTCCTGGATGGTTCAATACAGACTAAGCTTGCAGAATGAAAGGCATCAGAAGGTCCACCAACTTCCTTAGAAACCTCTTCTCTGGTCCAACAACCATAGTATTAGTCAATGTTCACTCAACAATTATTTGCTAAACACATCATCTATATTGTTTTAATTTCTTTCTTAGCAAGCTTAGCAAGAAGACTGCTATTACTATTTCCATTTTACAAAAAAGAGACTGAGACATAGAAGGCTGGGACTCCTGCCCGATTTTTCTCTAGTTAGGAAGAGGCAGAGTTGGGCTCTGTCTCCCTGACCTCAGCGTCCACACTTTTTTTTTTTTTTTGGCTGCACTGCAAGCATATAGGATCTTACTTCTCCGACCAGGGATCAAACCCATGACCTCTACAGTGGAAGTTGTCGCTGCTGTTCAGTCATTAAGTCGTGTTCAGACTCTTTGGGAGCCCATGGACTGCAGCTTCCCAATCCTTCACAATCTCATAGAGTTTGTTCAGATTCATCTCCATTGCGTCAGTCATGCTAACCATCTCATCTTCTGCCTCCCTCTTCTCCTTTTGCCTTCAATCTTTCCCAGTATCAGGGCCTTTTCCAATGATTCGGCTTTTCACATCCGGTGGCCAAAGTATTGTAGCTTCAGCTTCAGTCCTTCCAGTGAATATTCAGGGTTGATTTCCTTTAGGGTTGACTGGTTTCATCTCCTTGCAGTCCAAGGGGCTTTCAAGAGTCTTCTCCAGCACCACAATTCAAAAGCAAAAATTCTTCAGTGCCCAGTCTTCTTCATGGTCCAACTCTCACATTCTTACATGACTACTAGGAAAAAACCCATAGTGTTTTTTTTGTGTTTTTTTTTTTTCCCTATGGATCTTTGTCGGCAAAGTGATCTCTCTGCTTTTTAATATGCTGTCTAGGCTTGTCACAGCTTTTCTTCCAAGGAGCAGGCATCTTTTAATTTCATGGCTGCAGTCACCATCTGCAGTGATTTTGGAGCCCCAAAATAAAATGTCACTATTTCTACTGTTTCCCCATCTATTTGCCATGAAGTGATGGGACTGGATGCCATAATCTTAGGTTTTTGAATACTGAATTTTAAGCCAGCTTTTTCACTCTCCTCTTTCGCCCTCATCAAGAGGCTCTTTAGTTTCTCTTCACTTTCTGCCATTAGAGCGGTATTATCTGCATATCTGAAGTTGCTGATATTTCTCCCAGCAATCTTGATTCCAGCTTGTGACTCATCTAGGGCAGAGTCCTAACCACTGAATCATCAGGGAATTCTCTCCCACAGCTTTAACCACAAGGTGACAAGCCTCAGAGTACTCACTCAGTACAAGAGCCTCAAGAAACTTACTCCCATGGATGAGGCACTTGCTCCAGAAGACCTGAGGCAGACAAGCTGACTGGGTAGGCAGCATCTCTGTGAACCTGCTCACCTGGCCCCAAGCCTTCACTCCTGGCCCCTCCATCCTCTCTCATGCCCTCCTGCTAACCATCTCCTACCTCCCAAGGGAGGTCATACAGAATGGATTTGAAAGACTGCTGGGGCAGGCTGAGGGGAGGCTGGGTTTGAAGCTGAGGGGACAAGAGGAATGGGAAGGAAGGGATGAGTGTCTTCAGATAGAGCATCTGTGAGAGCAACAGGGGCTAGAAGGGGGTGGGAAGGACTTGAAGGGATCTGCCTAAGGAGGAGGAGGAGGCAGGCAGTGACTGAGGGTTCCAGAGGAGGAGTGAGCGCAGAGGCTCAATTTCCAAAGAAGTGGACAAGGTGGGAGCTCAGAGGGGAAGGGAGAGGCCCTGAGTGAGAGGGGAGGAGGAAGGGGAGGAGACAAACAGGGGTGTGGGGAGGGGGCAGGCTAAGCTGGCTCCATCCTCTCCACCCGGTAAAGATGGACCAAGACGTGACAAGCTACTGAAGAACTTAAGGAACTCTTCCTAGTAACTCCTGAATGCTAAACACCTCACAAAAACAAAAGCCTACAAATCCAAGAGTCCCAGTCACTGTGAAGGAAGATCCTCGGGGAATGTTTTCGCCTGTGCACTTGCAAGTACAATCCTAATATATCCTTTATCAGAGTTATCTCTCTAGCTTTGTTACTGAGAGTGAAATCCCATCGGGGGCCCGTGCAAGGACACCACTGACCGCCCCCAGCTCTGCAAAGCCAGCCAGGCCTCTGCGTGAGGGAGATATAGCAACACTGCGGGAAGAGATGTGCCCGTGAAAGCAGGCAGCCACCCCACACTGTAAGCCACCTTCGTGTCCCACGAGGCCTGAAAATGAAACAGTGCTCACGACTGGTTGCCTGAAAGAACACAGTTGTGAGGGGGGCTCCCTCCTCTTGGCGGAAGCTCCTTTGTTCTGGTGGGTGGGATGGAATCTCAGGCAAGAACTTAGCTGAGAGAAAACAAGGGAAGGTTTGAAAGCAACCCCGCAATTCAAGGAAGAAGAATCAAAACGATGCCAAGCAATCACTCCTGACCCACAACAGAGTTATTTTTCCTTTCTTCCTTTTCCGTTTTCCCTTCTCTATTCCTTCCTCCTATCCAGACACACTGGAAACAAACAGGAAACAGATGCCTGAGAAAAAGAAAGCAAGCTCACACAGATCCCTTGGTCCCTGTGTCTGCTCTGCCTCTAAGAGCCTTCTCCTGCCTGAACCTCAGGCTCAGACCCTCCTCACTCAAGCCTGTCTCCCCAGTGTCCACTCTTCCTTCATATCACAGTGGAGGCCCCAACACGCCTCCCCCAGAGCAGGCTTGACTGTCTCTACTACACCCCTCATCACTGAAATCAAATGTTTAAGCTCTCTGGGTCTCTCCCCAGCTGTGAGCTCCTGAAGAGCAAATGCCAGCTCCTAGGAGAAGGAAATGGCAACCCACTCCAGTGTTCTTGCCTGGAGAATCCCAGGGACAGTGGAGCCTGATGGGCAGCCGTCTATGGGGTCGCACAGAGTCGGACACGCCTGAAGCAACTTAGCAGCAGCAGCAGGAGAAGTCAAGGCCTTTGCAAAGCAATGAAGAAACACTAACCACTAGTGCTAGTTGACTTTGAATCCCCAGTGCCTAGACAGCAGGCACAGTAAGGATCAGCAGGCACTCACGTGGTAGCAATTATTATTATCAGCATGGGACCATATGTTATTCATTGCCAATTGGGAACAAAGCATCATTTTAAGTATAATCGTTATCACTTTTAGTGCATGTGACTTAAGGAGGAGGTTAGGCCCAGACACTGTCAAGAGCTCAAGGTAAACAAGTGTAATGAGCTAGCACAACTCAACAGGTCACTGAAAGTGCATGGGGAAGGATGAGACTTCCGGGTCATGGGATCTGACATAACGCCCTCTGCTTTCGCCAAGCACACAACAGCTGATGGGGTGATTCCACGTTCATCGCATCGTTTAGTTCTCACAGTGTTTGTTGTGGAGCAGGGGGCATGACACCCATTTACAAAGAAGGAAACTGTCTCCCAGAGAGAAGACACAACTTGCTGGAAGTCTCACAGCCAACGAGTGGTGAGTTAGACTTAGAGGACAGCCTGCCTACACTGTGCTGGGTGTTTCCCAAAAGGAAGGGGCCCAGAGTTGGCTGTGGCCACCTGAAGCCAGAGAGAGACGAGCACCAGTCCTGTCCAGCCAGAGGGAGGGGGACCAGGAGGCAGGAAAGAGGGATCAAGGGGCCCATCTGAAAGGAACTCAGGCCACGAGCAGTTCAGAAACTTTAAAATCAGAACCTTAAGAGTAGTCACCACCATACTAGCTCTGGCTCCTGTTAATAATATTGATTATTTTAAATAAACGGCTCACTTGATCTTTATCATAAACCCCTGATGAAAATATTGTTCCCATTTGGCATCTCCGGAAGCCCAGAGTCAGAGAGATGGAGCAATTTGCTTGCAGTGATCACGTGGGCACTGGGGCGGGGGGAGTCACTCAGCCTCCACGCCCTCCCCTCTTTCCACATGACTCCATGTAACCCCTGAATTCCCTCATTCCCTACTTCTGCTCTTCCATGGCTTCTCGGTACACCTGCCTGCATGCTTTTCAACAGACAACGCAACAGGAGCACACCCTGGTCAGCGGCACAGATTGCAGGGGGCCTGCGTGGCGGGAGCAGCGGTGGCAGCCAGAAAAGGCCAGGGATGGGATCAGCTGGGGGCCGGGCACCTCCACCTGAAGGTGAGAAGTCAAGAAAAAGCAAAGCAAAAAAACAAATGGAGGGGGTTTAAAAAAAAAAAGAAGAAATAAGACAGAAGGTTCAGACTTGAAAAGCCAATGAACAGTGGGACCGTGGAATCCCACAGTATCAGGAGCCAAGACAGCCCGGGACGAGGAGACAAGGGTTCAAATCCAGGCACTGCCACCAGCCAGCTGATGACCTCAGGAAGCTCACTTCTGCTTTCAGAGCCCCCAGGTGCCACAAGAGAGAAGTGTGCCACCTGCCCCTGCCTCCCCTTCTAGAGCGTGGTGGGTGTGAAAACAGCAACACAATGACGCTCATGTCAAAGCAGCCACAGACATAATACCACACCACTGCCAGCGCACCTGCGGCAGCACCCACGCTCCCCGGCTTCTAGAACCATAGTTCCTGCAGGGTTTCTGAGAAGGCTCTTTTGGAACATGCTTCGTCAGTGATCCAATGAGACCCCATGCAGGCCATCAGGGAGCCGTCTGCCCAAGAAGCCCCTGCAGGAGGCACTGTGGAATCCTTTCGGGGGTCCCCTGAGGATGGGCTGGCCTGTCTCCTCCAGCGTGAGGCCACTGAGGAGCAGGCGACACCATGGCTCGGAGCCAGCCGACTTCACAGGCGGGCAATTCCTAACCGCATGGCTTTCTTTCAAAATTCACCCATTCTCACAAATTACTCGCACTCTAAGAATTGTGCCAGTGACATTAAAAAGAAAGCTGCTGGGAAAATAGGCCTGGGGTGGGGAAAACATTGCTTCAGACAAACCCATGTAACAACTTGATGGAAATCACACCTCAAAAGGTAATTCTGGGGACTTCCCTAGTGGTCTAGTGGTTAAGACTTTGTCTTCCAATGCAGGGGGTACAGGTTCGATCCCTGGTTGGGGAGCCAAGATCCTACATACATCATGGCCAAAAAACCAAAACATAAAACAGAAGTAATACTGTAACAAATTCAATAAAGACTTCTAAAATGGTACATATAAAGAAATCTTTTTTAAAAAGGCAGTTCTGCAGATGAGGGCAAGGGTGAAGCTGTAACTCAGACCTAAAATTTAGGATATCAAAACCCTCAACTCCAATCTCCCTGGTTTCAACCACCACAAACTATGAGCCACCAAGAGGCACAGACTGCATTTGGTCTGCCGGAAACTAATCACCTGCTCCTAACCAGGGTTCCCCAAATATTTTAAGTATAAATATGCCTTGGTTACATAAATATGCCAGAGTTTCCACAACTCTGAAGGTTTAAAAAAACAAATACAACAGACCACCTTACATCTTTCCTTAGAGTTCTGACAGGATGACCATAAATGGGTATGATATTTAAATCCCACACTGGGACTAATAACATACAGTGGGTGTGAACCCTACCAGGACAGGGACAGTCTTGGTTCAGTCACAGAGGTCTTCACCCTCTCTAGGCTGGGCATGAGACATCCTAGCAATGATGCGGATTTTAACTTGGTGAGCTTCTTCTCTTAGGAATATTTGTACCATAAGATATAAGGCTGCTTCCAGTTAAGAGCTGTTCAGCTTTCAAGACAAAAACAATGAGGGCCACAAACAAGGATCTATGAGCACAGCTATCCATTCTACATCAAGTAAGCCCTGCCTCACATTAATTTTTAACACCTAAATAAATGAAAATGTCAACGAGCCCAGTGCTGAAAATTCCCACCAATAAACATTTCTTAGGGTAGAGTCAGATTTCCATCCCTTGTAAAATGCAAAGATGTTATCTGACTGGCATCTTAATTAATCACACAATACTTTTATGTCTAGATGTGGCTCAGACAGTAAAGAATCTGCCTGCAGTGCAGGAGACCAAGTTTGAGCCCTGGGTTGGGAAGATCCCTTGCAGAAGGGAATGGCTATCCACTCCAGTATTCTTGCCTGGAGAATTCTGTGGAGAGAGAAGCCTGGCGGGCTATAGTTCATGGGTTTGCAAAGAGTTAGACACAACTGAGCAACTAATTTTTAAAGGGCTTCCCTGGTGGCTCAGACATGAAAGAATCCGCCTGCAGTGCAGCAGACCCGGGTTCAATCCCTGGGTCAGGAAGATCCCCTGGAGAAGGGAATGGCTACTCGTCCAGCATTATTGCTGGGAGAATCCCATGGACAGAGGAGCCTGGCAGGCTGCAGTCCATAGGACTGCAAAGAGTCGGACACGACTGAGAAACCAACATGTTCACTTTCACTTTTTTCAAGCTTCAGATTCTGATGGAATGGAACGCATGATAGTCAGTCTGATGAAGGAAGACGATGAACAAGTCCAGATTCAAGGTAACCAGGAAGACCAAGGTAAGATAAGATATAACATATGGAGTAGAAGACATGGGATTATTTGCTTGAGCCAGCTCTTCTCAAAAAGATGAAATCCATAGGTAGGTACACTACTACCCTGCTATCCATCTTTCCTCCGTGTCACTGAGATGTTAGTTGCGATGATAAATCACAGTTAAGATCCTGAGGAGGTACCAAAGGATGGCTCTAATCTCAGGTTCAAGTTGGTGAGGGGTGGGGGCCTTAGGTACACAGGACAACTTAAGGCAGTCACTTTAACAGCTCTACTAAATACGGTGTAATGCCCACTCCATGTTCATCTTCCCCATAAACACACACACACAAATGCAACACATTACCCCCAAAAGATTAACATGTGTTTTTCTAAAAGTAAAACTAAAGGTCTCATAGCTTAGGCCTTTTATAAGATGGTGCACATAGTCGAGCACAAACCAAGTCACACCCTAAAAGAAGAGCCCGTAATTTTGCATTACATCACTATGCAACTCATAAACAGGCACACCTCATTTCACCGCACTTTGCAGGTAATTATTATTTTTACAAACTGAAAGTTTGTGGTAACGCTGTGTCCAGTAAGTCTGCTGGCACCATTTTTTCCAACAGCATTTGCTCACCTTCTATCCCTGTGTCACATTCTGTTAATCCTCAAAATATTTCAAACTTTTAAAAACTTTTGTATTGGAGGATAGTTGATTTACAATGTTGTGTTAGTTTCAGGCGTGCAGCAAAAAGAATCAGTTACATATATACATATAGCCACTCTTTCTTTTTTAAAAGGTTCTTTTCTCATATAGGTCATTACAGAGCATTGAGTAGAGTTCCCTGTGCTAAACAGCAGGTCCATATTAGTTATCTATTTTATATAGACTCATGTATATATGTCAATCCTGATCTCCCAATTTACTACCCCCCTCCCTCCGCATTTTATTACATTTCTTACAGTGGTCAGTGATCTTTGATGTTACCATTGCAAACAGATTGTGACTTGCTGAAGTCTCAGATGATAGATCACATTATCTTTGTAATAGGTATTTTTAAATCAAGGTGTGTACATTGGTTTTGTTTTTTAAGATATAATGCCACTGAACACATAATAGACTACATATAATAGACATATATTAACATAACTTCTATGTGCACCGGGAAACCAAAAAAAATGCGTGATTTGCTTTATTGCATTAATTGCTTTACTGTGATGGTCAGGAACTAAACCCGTCATATCTCTGAGGTAAGTCTGTAGAGAGAATCATTGTAATGGCAGTATCTTCATCTCCTGATAGGTAAATTAGCCTCCAGGAGACTGTAAAAATCTTTTTTTTATCAGTATTCATAAGATGCGGGGCAAAAATAGAATCAGAGTGCAAAAAAAACAACAACAAAAAAGAATCTGGTGCCTCTCACCAAGGAAATGAGGCGAAAACACACTTTAATATGAAATTCTGTCCTCCAGTTTCTGCATTTGAATGTTAGTTGTGTCAGAAAATCTAATGTGAATAGACTTAGTACTGAATTGAGGTGCAAAGGCAAACATAATTCTTACTATAAGTCACTGAGTGGATGCAGAACAGATGCAAACAACACAGGCTGGAGCACTGCTACATAAAAATCACCTCATTTCTCTTAATATAAAAGACATTAAAAGTAGTCCAAAGACACAGAACACACACCAGCTCAACTATCTTTTTGTCTTGCCCAGTGCTTTTCTCTGCTGAGTCATTTACATTCTAATATGAGGTCTTCTGGACTCCTAAGATACTGTTTATTTTCTCTCCACCTGCCCAACTTCCCCCAGTAAATCTGGGTGAGAGGTAATACAAGAGGCTGGTACCCTCAGGAAAGACTCTTAAGAAAAAAGAAGAAACTTACAACTTCCGGGAGCAGCTTAGTCGAGAGGTCATGGATGGCTTTGACCACTATACACACAGATGACAGAAGGAATATCACCCCCAAGATGACACAGGCTCTGCAAAGAAACAGAATATAGGGAATCAACGGGGAGAACTCCATCTGGCTAGTTTACACAATGACAGTGATGATGACACAAGCCGAGGCCCTAGGACCCACCATACTTTGCCATATTCCCACCATGCCCACCCACAGTATCAGAATTAATACTGAATCATTTCTAGAACACAGTTCAGTGATTTATCATCAAAACCAACGCCATGGGAAAGGGTCTCACCATCCTACATGACCTCACAGCATCCCATGAATGCTGGTACAGAAGGGTCTTCAAGGCCATGAAATCCATTCTCCTGCCTGGCAACACAACATGTCACCCCTCCTCTAGCTGGAGTACAGAGTTTAATAGCAAAGAGTGGAGGTTCTGACGTGAGACTTTCCAGGTTCTACCATTTAACCTGCTGCTTGATCTTGGTCAAGCTACTGAACTTCTTTTAGCCTCTATTTCCTCATCTGTCAAGTGGGAGTAATATTTCCTACCTGAAGATAAAATAAGATAATGCACAGAGCATAAAAAATTAATCCATTAATGCTGACTTAAATGATGGAAGAGAAAAGCACACCCTGGATGTCTCTTGCTGATAGGACAGGCCAGACACTTTTGGATTTTTCTCAAACATTAAAAGAGGAATGACAAAAGAAGAGAGTTCATCTGCTGTATTTAAAATAGATAATCAACAAACACCTACTGTATAGCATAGGGAACTCTGCTCAATCTTATGTGGCAGCCTGGATGGTAGGGGAGTTTGGTGGGGTTGGTGGGGGGATGGTACATATATATGGATTGCTGAGTCCCTTCACTGTCCGCCTGAAACTATCATAACATTGTTAACTGACTATACTCCAAAATAAAATTAAAAGCAAAAAATAGAGTGTTCATGGCAGGATGAAGCAATTCTTTTAAAAAATAAATGAGAGGAGAAAAGGAAGGATGAAGTCAACCAAGACACCATGCACAGGAGAGGTGAGAGCAAGCTAGGAATGAGGTCATGGGAAAAGTCAGAGGACACCCAGCCAGGGGAGTGGGGTGGAGCTGGGAGGATGACTATTGGGCTTGGAATGCACCAGCTGGCAACCCAGACATCACAGGAGGGAAAAATACAGAAAATGAAAGTAAACCTGAGGAAATGATGATAGAGATACAAGGGCCAAAATACTAAATGAAAACGAAGAGAAACAGAAAAGAACCCAGTACAAGAATAACTGCAGTCAGCCCTACATCATTCCTGTCCCAACCTGAGGTCACCATCACTTAGAAGCCTTCTCAGCCCTCCTCCCGAGCTACAAAATAAAACCACTTTTCATTGTCCATGCTTTAATTACCATGTTCTGGACTAATAGAAGGACCCAAAGTGGCACCGACTTAGAATCCTAACCAGCCTATAGACAGACACCTTTTCCCAAACCTAAGGGTCAGAAATAAGTCGGTAAACAGGCTGCGTGGAGTTCACTCCAAAGGCTTCTTATCAACACATTAGTTGTAGGTTTTATTCTCTCAAAAACACAGATGGGAAGGTACTTCAGCAGCGATCCAGTGGTTATGACTCCACTTTCCAGTGCAGGGGGTATGGGTTCGATCCCTGGTCAGGAAATTAAGATCCCACATGCTGTAGCATGAGGCCAAAAAGTAAAATCACAAAATCAAAAACACAGAAAGAAGTGATCAATGTGGGCTGGGGTGAAACACAAAAGAAAAAAGGAAAAGTAATAAGCAGGCGGGGGCTCTTGGTACAGACCTGAGCTAAAGAGAATCCTGGACCTATAAACCACGCAGGTGATCCACCCTGGGCGCCCTACATCCTCATAAGGAGCCTGGGGGGAAACATACACTCAAGGTGGGCGACGGTGGGGGAGTGGTGGGGGGGGAGTGGTGGGGTGTGAGTGTGTGTGCTGGCATGTGTGTAGAGAGATTACAGGTAGATGTGTGGGGGTCGGTGGGGGGGGGGTGTGGGTGTGTAGAGATTACAGGCAAAAAGCACCCAGGGACACAGCAGCAGAGATGAAGAAGGCTATAGCAGGTGGAGTGGCTGGCTCTGGTCACCACTGTCCTGGCAGGGTGATCAGGGTGGAGGGGACCACAGCCAAGAGGGGCACCATGCAGGAAAGAGACGGCTTCCTGGAGGGCCCTTCAGTGACCAGACACGGGGGCAGGACCAGGGATTCCAGGGCTTGGGGGATCAAAGCTCCCAAAGCAACTGGCCCAAGGCCCAGCTATCCCACAGGACAGACAACTATGGACCCACTGTGCCCAGCACTTGAAGTAACCACTTCTTGCTAGCAAACGGGACAGTGAGAGGTGCCATTTCAGGAAAAGAGCCTAAAAGTCAGGCCTCCACTCAAGTGACTAGCACACATGCTCTCTGCTTCACCCTTTCAGATAAATTTAATCTCCAACTCGGTTTTCTAGCCCTCACACTTTACACCCCACTGAGGAATTTTTTGGAACAGTAGCCCAGGGACTGCTCCTCAGGGTCAATCTTATCAGAATCTCTAGGGGTGAATACAGACATCTGTATTTGCTTTTTAAATTGCTTCTCAGAAACAGAAGTAGACCCACAGACATAGAAAACAAAGTTATGGATACCAAGGGGAAAGAGTTGGGGAGGGATAAACTAGGAGATTTGAGATTAACATATGCACACTACTGTCTTTCTTGGACAGAGGAGCCTGGCAGGCTACAGTCCATGGGGTTGTGTTGAGTTGGACACAACTGAGCACCCATGCTATACTATATATAAAGTAGATAAACAGAAAGTTTCTACTGGACAGCACAGGGAACTCTACTCAATATCTTGCAATAACCTATAAGGGGAAAGACTCTGAAAAAGAATGTATGTATGTGTGTATATGAAGTAAAGTGTTAGTTGCTCAGTCGTGTCCGACTCTCTGCGACCCCCATGGACTGTAGCCCACCAGGCTTCTCTAGAGTCCATGGGATTCTCCTGGAAAGAATACTGGAGTGGACTGTCATTCCCTTCTCCAATATGCATGTATATACCCATACGTGAAAAAGTGAAAGTGCTAGTCACTCAGTCATTTTCGACTCTGCAACCACATGGACTATAGCCAGCTGGCTCCTCTGTCCAAGGAATTCTCCAGACAAGAATACTGGAATGGGTAGACATTCCCTTCTCCAGGGGATCTTCCTGACCCAGGGATCGAACCCAGGTCTCCCACAGTGCAGGCGGATTCTTTACCATCTGAGCCACCAGGGAAGAGAGAGACACACACACCCACACACACCCCCCCCCACACACACCCACACACCCACACACACAAACCCCCACACACCCAGAATCCCTGTGCTGTATACCTGAAACACTGTAAACCAACTATACTTCAGTAGAAAAATAAAGCTCCCCAGGCAATTCCCTGAACAATCTCTCAGGGCTGAGTCCCAGGCCTCGTTCAAGGGAAGGCCCTGTCCTTAGAGAGCTTCCACTATGGGGGAAAATCCATCCTTCTCTGAACAGAAGGGACGCCCCCGCCCCCAACTGCTGAGGAAGGAGGGGTCTGATGCTCCTTGAGAAGCCTGCAGCGCACCGGTTACTTGATCAGTCTTCTCTCACTGAGGCGCGAGAGAACCCAAGTGAGAGGCGCTACTTGGGTGCTAAACCTTCTGTAGAGCATTTACCACGACATCCTCAAGAAGCCTCCATCTCCAAATTCCTCAGAGGGGGCAGGAACAAATGTCTGAGCTCCTTCCTGACAGGGACCAGTGAGGCTGCAGGACTCTATCTTTCTCCCAGTCAACACAGGCCCACCTTGATAATGCACAAAAAGTGGATTTGGGTTTGGTTGGATTCTGTTAAGGAGACAGGTATAAGAGATGCAGTGGTCTCCTTACATAATATCTTGCTTATATATCTTTAACCAAAACTACCTAAAAGTTCCTTAAGGGTGAGAACCACATTTTCACATCTCAGTATCTATAGCAGCACCTGGCAGGTGCCCCTGCAAGCATCTGTAGAGTATATATAATCATTAACTGATTGGAGCCACAAATGGGGTCCACCCAGGAAGGTTTGACTCCCTGAAATGAAGTGTTAGTGGCTCAGTCATGTCCAGCTCTTTGTGGCCCCATGGACTGTAGCCTGTCAGTCCTGCTCCACTGGAGTGGGTTGCCATTTCCTTTTCCAGGGAATCTTCCCAATCCAGGGATCGAACCTGAGTGTCCTGCATTGAAGGCAGATTCTTTACCAGCTGAGCCACCTCCCTATATTAACTGATTACCTAACCACTGACTGATTTGTAAGTCTCTCCCCATAGAGTTTAAAGGGGCATCAACTGCTTACCACTGGGGATGGGAAGAGGAAAGAGACTCCTAACACTTGAGCCAAAACGCCTGTGGAATAGCCCACACTGTAAAACAACTCCGAAATGTAATGAAAAAAAAAATCCAAAGAAATCGATGATTTGTTTATTCATGTTGAATTTTACAGATCTGTCATCATATTTGCCTCAAAAATATACCTACAAATACGCTCCAAATCTTTTAAAAACCTATTTTCATCTTCTTTTAAATGTGTTGCAAATTCAGAAGCCAGTCACTCTTTCATCAACACTGCTGGAAGCCTGTGTGTCAGAGCTCCCCCATAGCTGAAAGCAGCTATTATTAGCTGAGCCTGTGATGCTATTTTTTTAACATGTTATTAATAATATATTGTGTTTACACAGCAGCTTTCTCCTTAGGCACTCAGAGTTCTGCACATCAGCTCCTAAATGCCCTGGTGGCCACTGACCAGACCTAGGTTTTTGTTTTTCTGTTATTTCATGGACTGGAGGGGTCAGGGATGGGAAGAGGTTTGTTTCACAGACACAAGGAGTCAAAATGGGATTGTGGAGGATTGGCAGGTTTCCCCAAGGTCACCCCAGGAATCTGAAGTCCACCCAGAAATAGAAGCCAGGTCTCCTGACATCCTCCCAGTGGTCAGCCTCCCTGGCCACTCAAAGGCTCTGGGCCTTCACGTGACATCCTCACGCCACCACTGCCCTGGGACTGCAGCGATCTCCCAGAAGCAGAGATTTGGGTCAGGAGCAAATGCTGCAAATATGGCTGCTTCCTAATGGGCAAGTGTGGGCTGCTTCCTGGTTTGTGGGGAGGCGGTGAGGAATGGGGGAAGGGACCTGCTCCATCAGAGCACCACGGCCTTCACCAGGAGAGGCTGGCCTGGCAGGGAAAGAAGGTAGTGTAGAGCCAGGTCAGCACAGCGAACACAACTCCTTCTCCCTCCAGCCCAAACCCTACAGCAGGGAAACACTGAGCCAGAAAGAAGCAAAAGATGGCTTTTATAATTTTCTGGATTGTTTCTTAATCCATGTACTGGCTTATTTAAGAGCTCTTCCATCCTCACTATACATTTGCCTTCCCTATTGTAGTTTTCCCTTTCCTAGATACAAATGCCCATACATAAAACAGATAAGTAACAAGGATTTACTGTATAACACAGGAAATTATTCCAATATCTTGTAGTAACCTTTAATGGAATACAATGTACAAAAAAAAAAAATCAAATCACTATGCTATATATCTGAAACTAACATGATATTATAAATCAACTATTTCAATTAAAAATAATAAAATTTAGGGTGAGGGATAAATTGGGAGCTTGGGATTGATGTATACACACTACTAACTGATAAGGACCTACTGTGCAGCACAGAGAACTCAGCACTCTCTAATGACCTATATGAGAAAAGAATCTAAAAAAACAGTGGGTATCACTGATTCACTTTGCTTACACCTGAAACTAACACAACCTTATAAATCAACTATAGTATGCTCAATACAACTTTTAAAACTACAAGATAAGAGAAATAAAACTTAATTGAATGAAAAAAGAAAGAGGGAAATGAACTGCTTGTTGTTATTCAGCCACTCAGTTGTGTCTGACTCTTTGCGACCCCAGGGACTGCAGCATACCAGGCTTCCCCGTCCTTCACTATCTCCTAGAGCTTGCTCAAACTCATGTCCATCGAGTGGGTGATGCCATTCAACCATCTCATCCTCTGTCGCCCCCTGCTCCTCAAATGAACTGCTGCCCCCTCCTTGAACACAATGTGCCAATCCAGACTGAAGCTGCATTTAAATTCTCACAGAACCAGTGATTATAAAAGCATGGTCCATGGACCAGCAGTCTCCACATCACCTGGGAACTTGTTAAAAATGAAAATGCCGGAGGTCAACCCAGACCTACTGAATCAGAAACTGTGCAGACAGGGATCCAGCAATCTGTGTTTTAATAAGTTCTTCAGACACTCACTGCAGTTTGAGAAACACTGTAGTATCAATCTTGTCAAAGATATACTTATTAATAATATCTGAAAGATTAGCAAAATTGAAAGAAATAGTTGAAGCCACTGGTATTTTTTTTTATTCTCCTAAAAGCTGCAAGTTTCTTCAGCATTGTAAGTCCATCACCTTGCAGTCAGCATTAATTTTTGCCTCTGAAATTGTACAGGACACCAATTGGCAGACACTCTCACATCCCAAATGAGAGAAGGTTGGAAGTTTGGTCCCTGGTCAACTGTAGGCTTAAAGGCCTGAAATCATATGAATAAAGCCTGGGTCTTATCATATCAATTCTAAGTTATTTGCCAAAGAGAAACTTCTTCTAATCATCCCCTAATTTACAAAAGCCTTAAAATCCAGTTGCTCTGGCACTTTACCAATTCAGTCCACAGCTTAAAGTGTAATGTTTTATCATTTTCCACCCCAGCCTCCACAGCACTTGTAATCTGGGTCCATCTTCAATCAAACATGAAATAATAAAAAACAAAAGACAGTCAAGTGGCAAGTACACGTGGTTCTTAGGGATGTATGATTTCTAATGCTGTTTCATTCTAGCTGGTCCTCTTTTATTCCATGTAGTCTGCCATTTTAAGTAAAACAACCCACAAAATCAGCTAGGAGACAAGAGAAAGTGCACCAGGAATGCCACGAGCCATTTCTCATTCTCTATAATGGCTTTGCCAAACAGCCAACATTTGGTTCAAGTCTCCCTGACTCCCCTGATGCCATGACCACCAACACCCACCTCCTCTTCCACTGCAGGATTTTGCTCCCCTCCTCTTTGTGTTCTTCCTCATCTTACCTGCTTGATGCTCAGAGGCTCTAAATCTCCATCTCCTCTCTCTACCTGTGTCTTCCTCTCTCTTCTCTCTTTAGCTTTAACCTCATCCACCTGCTGTTTTGTGAACAGACTGTGGTGAGGGGGACAGTGGCTTGGACCAGGGTTGGCTCTCAGGCTAGAGCTCTACAGGCACATGGTCAAACCCTGTCCATCCATCTCCTCAAGACCGAATCACTAAGAACCTCTCCTTACTCAACAGATGAACAGTAAACAAGCTGACTAATCCTATCCAAGTGGAATCTCACTGACATAGGATTTTCTTCTTGGCTTCAATTTTAGGGACAAAAATCAGCATGGGGGATTTATTAGAATCAGATGCTAGAGCAGTACAGACCAATAAAATTTTCTGTGATGAAGGAGATGTTCCATTCCGTTCTGTTCAGAAGGGTAGCCACTAGCCACATGTGGCTACAGAGACTTCAAATGTGGCTAATGCAATGGAAGAAATTAAATTTTAGTGCTTTTTAAATAAATTAAAATGTTAATTAATTAAAACAAATGACCACATGTGGTTAGTGACTACCATACTGAACGGTGGAACTCTAATGGTTGGGTTGAAAACACAGACATTCACCAAAAACTCTGTTTAGTTTAAACGAACAATCTGTTTAGACCCGAACAATCAGGTAAGTTGATGTGGGTCAGCAGTAGGTAGTGGTAGTGTTCGTCGCTCAGTCGTATCTGACTCTTTGTGATCCCATGGATTACAGCCTGCTAAGCTCCTATGTCCATAGAATGCTCCAGGCAAGAATACTGTAGTGGGTTGCCATTGCCTTCTCCAGGGGATCTTCCCAACTCAGGGATTGAACACGAGTCCCCTGCATTGCAGGCAAATTCTTTACCATCTGAGCCATCAGGGAAGTCCAGCAGGTTCTACTCTGAAAAGTCTTGTGAAGGGACATCAGGCCTTTGGTGCCTTTCTCAATCAATGCATCCCTCTCTCCTTCCGGCTAACCCCCATCTCCCAGGTTCACATGCCTCCCTCTTGATCTCACCTAATCTCAAGCGATCCTAGAACATCTACTGCTCCACTGGGGTAACTACATTCATCACATTTCAAGGTGAATGGAATGCCAAGGTAAGAAAACAAAACCTAGCCCCAGCCTCCCGAGAGCACACACCTGGGACAGGAAACCTGAAAACCATTACTGGATAGTCATTAGTAGTGAATGTGAAAACTGATAATGGACAAAGAACAAAATGAAGAAAGAAACCAAAGCGATGAAACACAACCTGGGGACTGAGTGGGAAGGAAGGATGGCGCTGTGGTGTGACAGGTAAGCTGGGTCTAGAGGACTAGACATGAGCCACCAAGTAGAGAAGCTGAAAGGCTGTGGAGGGCACTCCAGGCACAGGGAATTTCACAAGACCCCACACTGTCGCTCCTGCTTCTACGGAAGTCCAAAGTGGAGAGGTTCTGCCTGAAGCATCAGGCTAGGGGAGCAGCCGTGCAAGAGCCACGCGAGGAAGGGCCCTCTGTGTCCTGGAAGTCCCCTCGAGATGGCAGGCACAACATCACCCACGACGTGCACAATGCTTTTTCTGCATCTACTGAGATGATCATGCGGTCTCTGTCTTCCCTTTCGTTTGTGCGGTGAATCACACTGACTGATCTGCATGTATTGAACCAGCCTTAGGAACTTGGGATGAATCCTACTTGGTCATGGTTGTATGAGTTTTTTTATATTGCTGGATACAGTTTGCTAAGAAATTTGTTAAGAATTTTTGCATCTATATTCAAAGATATTGGTCCATAATTTTCTTTTTTGGCAGTATCTTTGTCTGGTTTTGATATCAGATTGATGGTGGCTTCAGAGAATCTCTTTAGGAGTGTTCCTTCCTCTTCAAAATTTTTTGGAAAAATTTGACAACATGATATTTACAATGCATCTTAGACAGTACATCAGTTCAGTTCAGTCGCTCAGTCGTGTCCGACTCTTTGCGACCCCATGAATCACAGCACGCCAGGCCTCCCTGTCCATCACCAACTCCCGGAGTTCACTCAAACTCATGTCCATCGAGTCAGTGATGCTATTCAGCCATCTCATCCTCGGTCGTCCCCTTCTCCTTCTGCCCCCAATCCCTCCCAGCATCAGAGTCCTTTCCAATGAGTCAACTCTTCGCATGAGGTGGCCAAAGTACTGGAGTTTCAGCTTTAGCATCATTCCTTCCAAAGAAATCCCAGGGCTGATCTCCTTCAGACAGTACATAGACCAGTGTATTATATATAATAGTTATATACTTTAATATACATTAGGAAAACTGATTTTTACTCCATGCCTACAAGGATATTATTGCTGAAGGAAAAAAATGTCAAATATGATTATATTTAAATAAATGTTAAGTAATGGCATAGGTGGTGCGGCACAAATCATCAAGGTGGAATACACATGTCTAAGGCTGAGGAAGCCTGTAGTGGTGACAGGAAGTTGTTAAACAGTATGAAGCAAGGGAGGCACATGATGTGATCCGGGCTTTACAAAGACCTTCTAACTGGGGGGAGTTTGGCAGAGTTGAAGGGAAGGAAACAAGAAGCAAGGAAATCAGCTGGGAGACAAGGCTAGTAGTCAAGGAAACGAGTGATGACCCCTTACAGAGTAGCCGTGACAGCTGAGAGGGATCAATAGGAAAGACCCTGCAGAGGCAGAAGAGATGGACCCTGGTAACCAACCGAACAGCAGAGAAGGATGCCAGGAAAACCTCATCTTTCTTTCCAAAAGGAAAGAGGTGGTGACACATCTCAAAGCAGGAGGAGTGAGACCAGGGTGGGGAGCTGGTGGGGAGTCTAGTCTAGGACTCACAAAACTCAAGGAGCAACGTCCAGACAGCCAGATACCTGGAGCTTAGTGGAAGCAGCATCACCCAAGCCGTGCTGCCCAGGGCCACTTTCCTGGGCCCCTAGGTCTCAGGATGCTGTTTCTTGGGTATAGAGAGAGGCAAGGAAAGGAACTGGGAACGACCTTCCTAGTGATTGCCAGACCCCACCCAGTACCTCTGCTTCCCACATATGCTGCAAGGGGGCTGTACGCTGAGACCTAAGAGCCTCATCAGTCTCCTTGAATCCACAATTACCAATGGACGCCTTCAGTGTTCCGGTGCCAGGGTTCAGTACCAAAGAAGCACATGAATAACAGCCTGCTCTCATGCAGCCTACACAGGGCGGGGCAGCCAATAAGCATGTGAACAAACAAGAACATCCTACAGATGTAAAGGAGGAGAGTAACAGGCGTGTATTCTACACACAGTCATCTCCCTTCTCTAAGGAGGGGGCGTTTAACCACAGACCTGAGAGAGGGGAGAGTGAGCTGAACAGCTACCCGGGGACGAGCACTCTAGACAGAGAGCACGAGGACCAAAGGGGCCCATGCAGGCGAGGCAGGAAGATAGGAGCGCAGCCATTCCGGAAGTAAGGCCGAGAAACAGCCTTGGGCAAAACAGGCCTTGGCAACTGAAGAACAAACGCCCAAGTCCCAGAGACAAAAGCCAGACTTGCAGGAATAAAATATTAAGTTTACCTGTGTTACACTCAAGAATATACTTAGTTGCCAGAAGACAAGAAGTTCAACTATAGAAAAAAGTTTAATAAGACTGCCTTACTTATTTAGGCATGCCGTGCAGCATGCGGGATCTTAGTTCCCCAACCAGGGATTGAACCCACTGCCCCCTACACTGGAAGCATGAAGTCTTAACCACTGAACTGCCGGGGAAGTCCCTCAACTCTAAACTTTAGACACATCTGCTCAGACATTTTCTCGCAGAAAATTCTCCTGCACTCCTTTCCCTTCACAGAAACGCTCCCTATTCCCAATATCCAATTGGAGCCACCTGCTGCTGATCAAAAAAGGTGGACAATTTCTGGAAATTATCAGTGATCATGAGGCAAACCCTCCCTTTTGTTATAAAAGCAGCTTGTCCCTTCTACTTAGGGAGCTGGCACTATTATTTTCTGCCTTTCTCCCTTGTGCACAAGCTCCCTCTCTTAATAAGAAAGGGTTTACTTATCTAAGGGTCTGATGGAAGTGATATTCATTTCTATAGTGTTGCTGCTGAAGGATCTGGAAAGGGCCTGGTAACAGAGGGAACCCAGCATTTTCAATGAACAGCGATGGAGCCCTCCTGACTGGCATACATGGTCATACTAGGGCTCGACCTTTATTTTGAGGAGGATGGGAAACCAACAATGGATTGAACAGAAAAATGACTCACATTATTTTTTGCAGGATCAATCTGGGTGCTCTGTTGAGAGCAGACCAAAGAGGGTCATTGGTGGAGGCAGGGAGGCCAAGGGAAGATAATGCTGCCAGAATAAGAACCAGTGTTTGTGTTCAATCGCTAAGTCATACATATCCAGTTCTTTGTGACCCCATGGACTGCAGCCCACCAGGCTGCTCTGTCCAGGGAATTCTCCAGGCAAGAATACAGGAGTGCGTCGCCATTTCCTTCTCCAGGGGATCTTCCCGACCCAGGGATCGGACCCACATCTCCTGTGTCTCCTTTATTGCAGGTGGATTCTTTTACCCGCTGAGCGATCGGGGAAGCTCCCTTTCTCAAAATCCACCTGTCCCCACATTTAATAGGAGTTATCACAAATCTTTAAGAGATAAGAAAGGAAGCTATAGGAAGAGAACAAAAACCAAATGGGACCAGTTG
Organism: Oryx dammah; assembly: GCF_014754425.2. NCBI lineage: Eukaryota > Metazoa > Chordata > Mammalia > Artiodactyla > Bovidae > Oryx > Oryx dammah. The sequence continues at coordinate 73,177,522 of NW_024070211.1, forward strand.
GAACCAGGATGGTGACATACCTGACCTCCAACACAGTCTCATTATATGCTGATTTTATTACATTAGCACAACACACCTACTTGCATCATGATCAGAAATCAAGGACCAAAAGAGGATAAGAGAGGGTGGCACCCATGCCATCAAAAGCGCTGCCCCTTCCCTGGTGAACTGGTACACATGCCTCCCCTCACCAACCTCACTCCTCCTCCCTTTGTCTCTACTGTTTAAAATCAAATCCCATCTCACCAAGGGATGAGAAGTTGATTTGTGAACAAAGTTCCTGCCTCTCCATTCTCAGACCACTGAATAAAGCCTGCACTGCTTCAGTCTCAGCTTTGGTTTCGTTTTTGGCTACAGGAACTGGAAGAGCCTTCACCACAGCCCTGGGTCCTAGCAGAGCCCACAAGACTTAATTCTGTAATAACAATGATCTTGGGAAGAGATGCTGCTAGAATAGTGCAGGAGATGTGGAGATGGGGAGAGAGGGCTGGTTTCTACCAGTTCTTGAGAGATCCAAGGCAAATGTACTGACAGTCACTGTTTTCAACCTAGGCAAGTACAAAGTGAATTGATGGACTTTAAAGAGATTTAAAAAGGACTTTCAGGGCAATACTTGTTTTTCAGGAGAATAAGAAATCGTACTACTTAAGCAAACTGGTTACCCAGAGTGAACCATTTAAGTATATTTAAGTGAAGTTTATATTTAAGATTATATTCAGTGTCAATTATCTGTGTACCAATCTCAATTTTTTTTTCTTAAACAAATACTGAATGTTAGAGCTTCCCTGGTAACTCATTGGTAAAATAATCCACCTGCCAAGGTAGGAGATGTGGGTTCAATCCCTGGATCGGGAAGATTGCCTGGAGAAGGAAATAGCAACCCACTCCAGTATTCTTGCCTGGAGAATCCCATGGACAGAGGAGTCTGGTGGGTTACAGTCCATGGAGTCACAAAGAGGCATATAAGACTTAGAGAGTAAATAACAACAAATACTGAATGTTTAATTGCTGGTCTATGCATAGAATATATGCAGGGAGATACCCAATAAGAGGGATGACAGACTCTACAAAAAATATGTGGAAAACAGAAGCTTGCTTTTCCCTATATACCCTAGCATGCATGTTATGCATTTTGTAAACAATGTACGGGTATCACCTATTAAAATAAATACTGCATCAATGTTGAGATTGAGGGAAATACTTTCTGAGGGTCAACCAGATGCAAAGAAACCTGTGATACACTAGATATAATGACAAATAAGACATAGTCCTTTTCCTCAAAGAGTAGAAAAAGGGGATATATATTAATAAATCACAGGAATAGTCCTAGAGAAGCTGAGATTTAAGTTGACTGAAAGAACCAAAAGAAGTCAGCTTGATAGAAGAGTATGTTCCAAGGAAACTATGTCCAGAGGCCTGTCAGAATCCATTCATTTAGCACATTTCCCCTACAAGCCTTCATTGTGTCAGGCACCATTCTAGGCAGAAGCCACACAGACATATGGGGCAAGAACCTTCCAGGCAGAGGGAGGAGCAAGGCTCTGAGGCAGAAGTCTGCTTGACTTGATGGAAGAACATCAAGGCAGCCAGAGGGTTAAAGATGAAGCAGGAAAATGGTAGGTGAAGGCAGAGGCCAAGGGTCATGTCAAGTCTTAAAGCCACTGTAAAGATTTAGGTATTTACAGAGACTGGAAGCCACTAGAGGCTCTGACTTGGAGAAGACATGATGTCACATGTTTTAACAGGATTGCTGCTGCTTGGCAAAGGCAGAAACAGGGATAATAGTTATCATTTCCTGAGATGGGGAAGAGTGCAGGAGAAGCAGGGTTTGGGGTGGGGCAGGGAGGTAGCGGTGATCAGGATTTGGGTTTTGGACTCACTATTGGGGATGTCTGTTAGGTCCCCAAGTGGAGATGCTGAGAAGGCAGTTGAAGACAAGAGTTTAGTTTCAAAGTCCAAGTTGGGACATATACCAGGAGTCATCACACAGATTGTACTAAAAGCCTTGAAAGTGGATGAGATCATTTGTTCAATTACAAGTGCCTCAGTAAGACTGGAATCAAGGTTCCATGAGGGATCCTGTCTGGGAAGCTGGGGAGAGAAGGAGCCAAGAGCCAATGCTGAAGAACCTCACAGACCAATCAAAGTTGTATAAACTTTCTTATGAAAACCATACAGAACCCCTAATGGCTTTGAACGTGGAGTAAGATGATTAGATTTGCATTTCAACAGCTGACTCAGTCAGTAGCCCCCATGAACTACTGGAGTAGTTCTGCTGGCTCTGACTTGCATCATTCCACTTTTAGGCCCCACTCTCCTCAAAGATGGAGAAGGAAATGGCAGCCCATTCCAGTATTCTTGTCTAGAGAATCCCATGGACAGAGGAGCCTCGTGGGCTGCTGTCCATAAAGTCACACAGAGCTGGACACGACTGAAGCAACTTAGCATGCATGCATGCATTGGAGAAGGAAATGGCAACCCACTCCAGTGTTCTTGCCTGGAGAGTCCCAGGGACGGGGGAGCCTGGTGGGCTGCTGTCTATGGGGTCGCACAGAGTCGGACACGACTGAAGCAACACAGCAGCAGCTCCTCAAAGAGAAGACTGACAATCACTGCACCTGGCCTTGAACCTAGGCAATTAACCCACGCTTGTGCTAATCAGGTATTCTTTCCTTGGTCTTTGAATCTAAGATGAATAATAACAAAGTCTGAACACAGAGATGATTCACCCCACAGCAGGGGTGGGGAAGGCTGAGGTCAGTGGGGACTCTAGACCAGAGAGGTTAACCAGTATCCCTCAGGGCGGTCAGGGTTTCCTCATATGTGGCAGCTGACTTCCCTTAGAGCAAGCAATCCCCAAGAATCAGGCAGAAGACTCCAGCATCCTTCCAGAACATTCTGTCGGCTATGAGTGAGTATATAGGCCTGCTGAGATGAAAGAGAGGAGGTAGAGACATCATCTCTTATAGAGGAACGACAGGTCACACATTCAGTTAGCAAATCCTTTGTATCTTGAGACCCTCCCGTATGGGGGCAGTCAAAGCAGTTCACACGGAGAGCTAGGTTCTGTATTGCAGCAGACAAGGGGATGGAAGGAGATCAGAAGAAAACAAGGAAGCCAATTCCTAGTCGGTAGGCTGCATCTTTGTTCACAGCAGTTTCATCTCAATTACACATTCCTATCCTTGCCATTTGCTTCACAGCACCTCTGAGGAGGGGGAGTGTGCATCCTGCCCACATTCAGGCGTGGACGTGTGACTTCCTTGGGCCAAGGAACTGTGAGTGGAGATGATGTACAATACATACACCACACCTGAGCAGAAGCTCTGTCTGGTTGGCCTCATTTCTGCCCTTTGCCAGAAGAACAGCAATCCTCAGAGAGGAGCCAATCCTCTGGACCAAGACCTGGAATGAAAACTAAGGTGGAAAAGGACCAACACCAAACCTCAGCTTAAATGGAAAATGACTGAGAAATGACTGTTCCTGGCTTAAAGGGATTGAGATGAGGGGATAGTTTGTTATTGCAGCAAAACTTACAGTTATAAGGTTCCTGAAAGAGAAAACTCTTATGGCAGTGGCAGCAAAAGGCTGTCTCCAAAAAGCAGCCCTGGAACTGGAGTGCGCCATTGGCTATTTGAGGATCACTGTACAACACATGTCTGACGACAGTTTGCTTATAGCAGAGAGTAAAGTGAAAAGAAAGTGTTAGCCACTCAGTCATGCCTGACTCTTTGTGACACCAAGGACTGTAGCCCTCCAGGCTCCTCTGTCCATGGGATTCTCCAGGCAAGAATACTGGAGTGGGTAGTCATTCCCTTCCCCAGGATATGTTCCTGACACGAGGATTGAACCCAGGTCTCCCGCATTTCAGATGGATTCTTTACCATCTGAGCCACCAGAGAAGCCCGATAGCAGAGATTTCAGTCCGTCTTGTAAAGCAGGCAATCCTCGTGTCACAGATATGCAAGGAAAACCACTTCTTAATGACTACTCTTACAGAATCAAAAAGGGATACAAGAATGGAGGCCTCTTAGATTTCTGGAAGTCCCGCCTCTGCATTGCAGGTATTTGGCACCAACTGCACTCGGCTGTCTGCGGGAAATGAAAGGCTCTGAGCCTTCAGGAGACATGCTTATCAGCGTGACTTGGTTAATTGAATCTTCTCTTTCTTTTCATCCCTACAAAAATACTGTATCATTGCCTTGGTAACCTATTCTCCAGTGTTTCTAACCTTCTTGATTACTGTATTTAAAGTAATTGGCTTAAATTGTTCATTCTCTTTGATCCACCTCTGGGAATGTATCCCTAAAGAAAAAGCTTTCTACAGAAGAATGTCTGAATTCTTTATTGATAGCATGCTTCATATTTAAAAACAGGGAAGTTAAATGTGCCACAAAAGGAGGGTTTAAGTACAGGTGACATGTCAATTCAGAAGACTATTAAGTGCTACTTAAAACTGTCTCTACCAACAAAAAAAAGTGTCCAACAGATAAAATATTAAATGAAAAACATAAATTATATCCATGGAGATTAGAAATATGTAAAAATAAATCTAAAGCATGGGGGAAATTTTTTAGTAGGAAATACACTGAAAAATAACAGTAGTGAGAAGGTGGACTTTTTTTCCTTCTACTTTTGTGTTGTACTTTTATAATGAAAAGAAAATGTCTAAAAATGCCTTCTCCAGCTGTATCATTTTTAACATTTCCTTTTATTGTATCTTCATAAGAGAACAAACACTGGTCTTTGATGGTACAAACTAATCAGGTTTTAACTGAGCATCTACTCTATGTCCTGCAAAGTGAGGGGCACACAGGCAGAAGGCATGCTTTTCGGTGGGTTACAGTACTGTTGCTTGGACAATATAGTAAGCTTCCACTCAAGCTCTGTGATTCATGCCCCCTTTTCTAAGACAGTTTACTTATAAGTAAAATGGGGATGATAAAAATACTACTTCCTTTCCAAAACTGTTTTGAACACAGATAAGACAATGGATAAAATGGTATGGTATTAAGATGATACTGAACATATGTAAACTAATAAAAATAACATTTCTAACTTAATCCTATGGCATTTTCTTCCGTATCTGGGACCCACTATTTAGCATGGCCTGTCTGTAGCAGAGTCTTAGGGCCAAATCCAATGGGTATGAATTCCCGCAGGGCAAACACCCTTTGGCATGTGGCTAAGAGTCCAGTTTACAGAGAACTTCCATGGACTTGACCTCGTATCAGGGCTGCCATCTGATAAATTGAAAGGGCTGAGAGAGCAGGATTCAGGCAGACAGAGAGCTAGGCAAGAGCTCGTGACCTGCTCACGATTATAAAGCTAGTCAGCAGCTAACTTGAGAGTCAAATCAGAACCTGAGCCTTAAAACAGATAAGCTAGAGTTGTATTTATTTGGATGTTCTGTCAGTTTTGACACATAAGGTATTTGTACATGGTTTTGTTTACAGAATTTTCTAACTTAAATAGCTCAGAAGCTCTGGGTTCAAGATCTATCCTTGTCATGAACCTGGAGAAGAATAGAATAGGTGACACCTCTCCAGACCTCACCACCCTCATATGAAAATCAGCAACGCTGATTTAAACACTAAGGTCCTGACATTCTACAATTCAAGTCTAAATGTAGCAATGGGAATTCTGGCTCATTACAGCTTTTTAGTTTAAATCAACAGGTTTGAGGCACAGATTGATTTGCAGAGCTGAGATGTAAGAACTGAACAGTAGGTATTATTTACCTACTGGCAAGTTAGGGGAAAAAATATGAGTCTCCCACTGAGTGCTGTATAAATTATGGGCTTCCCTTCATATATTACTACAGAGCTGTCAGACAGCAAGAAAAATTCACCACATTTTTGGCTCTTACTTATTTCTGCAACTTCTCTGTGACCTACACACTCTACTCGTTTGAAAGGCTGACATTTCCCACAGTGAGAGAGAAAAAAAATAGATAATACCGAAAGAGAGCACTTTAAAAGACAATGTTATGCATCCATCGAGTTGGGCAACTAGTTTTCCAGAGAGAGTGACAGTTTTAAATTATTTGAATAACATGAAATATATTGTAGCCTCGCTAACTTATATGTGGAAAAAGGACATTAATAAGTAACCCTAAAAGCATTCCAGAGAAAGCGATGGCACCCCACTCCAGTACTCTTGCCTGGAAAATCCCATGGACAGAGGAGCATGGTAGGCTGCAGTCCACGGGGTCTCGAAAGTCAGACACCACTGAGTGACTTCCCTTTCACTTTTCACTCTCATGCATCGGAGAAGGAAATGGCAACCCACTCCAGTGTTCTTGCCTAGAGAATCCCAGGGATGGGGGAGCCTGGTGGGGTACCATCTATGGGGTCACACAGAGTCGGACACAACTAAAGTGACTTAGCAGCAGCAGCAAAAGCATTCACCTGGAGGAGCTAGTTCCTAAGAACTCTGGAACTTTAAGTTACATCGATTTCTCTCATTAGAGTCGCAAAATGCTAACACTTCCCTATAAAATATACATCTGCCTAAAAACAGGCTACTGATCTGGGACCAAATCAGCAGTATAAGCTAAAAACATCACAGATTATACCATCTTAAGACAGAAACACTAATACTCACACATGCATCATCACCCTGCCCATTTTCAGAATGGAGGAATTAAGGAATCTGTACACAACTTGCTGCAGTGCCGAATAAACACCAGGACATCTCGGAGTAAACAGGTGGGGTTAAACCACTGATGGGGGTGGGGAGGGCGGGTGTCACCTGACTGCAGGAGGCTGGGACGTATAGGAGATGCCTCTAGAGCCCATCATATCCCCAGGTCAGATGATGGCTGGTGGAAGGCTCCAGGCTCTCCAAGAGTCTGGGGTTGCAGATTAGGACATGACTTAGCGGCTGAACAACAACCGCCCAGGATGCAGGGGAGGACCTGAGTGTTGAGTCATCTGAAAAAGTTCAATCAGAATGGCAGACAAAGAGAGTGAATCGTAAGACACACTTTTCAGGGCTGTCCCTCTCGATCTTTGAGGCACTGGTTCCAGGACCACTGTGCTGTGCTGTGCTTAGTCGTTCTGCTGCTGCTGCTAAGTCGCTTCAGTTGTGTCCAACTCTGTGCAACCCCAGAGACGGCAGCCCACCAGGCTCCGCCACCCCCAGGATTCTCCTGGCAAGAACACTGGAGTGGGTTGCCATTTCCTTCTTCAATGCATGAAAGTGAAAAGGGAAAGTGAAGTCGCTCAGTCCGACCCTCAGCGACCCCATGGACTGCAGCCAGGCTCCTCTGTCCATGAGGGTTCTCCAGGCAAGAGTACTGGAGTGGTCTGCCATGTCCTCCTCCAGGGGATCGTCCCAACCCAGGGATCAAACCCAGGTCTCTCACATTACAGGCTGATTCTTTACCAGCTGAGCTACCGGGGAAGCCCTCCAGGACCTCTGCAGATACCAAAATCTATGGACACTCAAATCCTTTATAGAAATGGTGTAATTAATACAGTCTGCCCTCTGCATCCCTGGATGCAGAACTCGCTGCTGCGGAGGACCAACTGCAGAGGACAACATAGCTCACATCACCAGTCCTATCCTGCATGTTTATCTGGAAACCAAACTCCTACAACCAGTACAATGGTAAGGACGGGACTTCCCTGGTGGTGCAGGGGCTAGGGCTCCATGCTTCCACTACAGACGGTACAGGTTTGATCCCTGGTCTGGGAACCAAGATCCTGCATGCCTCATGGAGGAGTCAAAAAGAAAAAAGAAAAGAAAAAAAGAAGGGTGAGGGGCATCAAGAAAATCTTGCTTTAATTTTGCTAACTACACATACTACCAAAGGGAGGAAGGGACCATTTTTAAAAGGCCTCCTGTCTTTGATGTATTCTCACTTCCTCCAAATAACCAACTCAATGTCCTAAAAATGACTGATTTGTCAACTCATTAATTAAGGATATGGACACCTCTAAAAAGGAATTATTCATTTTCAATTCCAATTTCAGTTCTGTGAAATCAGCCCTAATGCCCCAATTATTGGCAACAACAGTGAAAGCTCTAGTTGAAACTTCATTCTTTGTTTTTTGTTTTCTCTATTTTCCTTTAAAAAATTTTTGAGGGACTTATGCTTCTTTTTTCTAACCTTCATTCTTGATACAAAAAGAGGAAGTAGAAAGCAGTGTTCAAAGCACAGGCTCGGACCCAGGATCTGACTGCATCATGGTGACAGTGCTTATTAGCAATATATGACCTCAGAAGAGCTATTTAACCTCTCTCTGCCACAGTTTCACCATCTGTGTAATAGGAATAATTACCATGAATTAATTCCCATACAGAGCTTATTGGCATAGAACCTAGGCACAGAGGTTTATTTGTTTTTATTTTAAGAGTGTGATGCCAATGCAGGAGACACAGGCAATGTGGGTTCGATCCCTGGGTCAGGGAGATTCCCTGGAGGAAGAAATGGCAACCCACTCCAGTATTCTTGCCTGGAGAATCCCATGGACAGAGAAGCCCAGGGGACTACAGTCCATAGAGTCAGACACAACTGAGAGACTACACACGCACATGCATATAGCTAGATGATTCACAAAATGTAACTGATTCAAGCAAAAACTTTTCCCTTGGACCACATGCCTATCTTCCTATGACAGGGGACCTATAGCTCATCACATGAAGTCCAAAGTGCCTCCTCATCTACAGTCTTCCTTTATCATTACTAATCCTTTGATCCAGCAAGGCAGACAGCCAACTCATCTTTAGAATGAGATTGCAACAGGCAAATCCACCCAGAGCTACTGGCAAGGGGACCACAACAGGTACATCTCTTGGTTCCCAAACTAGCTGCTCATCAGAGTAATCTATAGGGTTAAAAAATTTCAGATTAGTGGGTACTCCTTGACATTTCCGACTCTGTAGTCTAGGGCTTCCCTTGTGACTCAGCTGGTAAAGAATCCGCCTATAATGTGGAAGACCTGGATTTGATCCCTGGCTTGGGAAGATCCCCTGGAGAAGGGAAAGGCTACCCACTCCAGTATTCTGGACTGGAGAATTCCATGGACTGTATAGTCCATGGGGTTGCAAAGAGCTGACTCTAGTCTACAGCAGGGCCTAGGCAGGTGGTGGTTGTTTTTGTTTTTGTTTTTATTTTTATAGCACTCTCCTGGTATTTTATGAAGCAAGAGGCTCGGGAACATCAGTTTTAAGGAAGTGGCAAGGCTCTGAGTCTGTATGGTTTTCAACTGGGGTGATTTTACCCTCCAGTAGATGAGGGGACATTTGGCAATATCTGGAGATACTTTTTTTTTTTTTTTGGCTGCACCATGAGGCATGTGGGATCTCAGTTCCCCAAGCAGAGATCAAACTTGCGCCCCTTGCAGTGGAGACACAGAGTCTTAACTGCAAGACCACCAGGAAAGTCCCTCGAGTTTTTATATTGTCACAGCTTGGGATGATGCTACTGGCATGCCATGGGTAGAGACGAGACATGCTGACAGCATTCTACAGTAGAGGATAGCACCTACAACAAAGGTCTATCTGGTCCAAAATGTCAACCATGCCAACGCTGAAACACCCTGCTCTCAATCATTTCTAGTGTGTGACTTTCTTTGGGCAATGCCCAGTGCATGGACTTCAGGTTTCCAAGTTCATCAAACTGAGATAAGAGATCTAAGTTGGGTAACACATGTTGGACTGATGCAGGGCAAAACCTTTGGAAAGAGCAGCAATTAACTCAGAGAAAGGCTGCCATAACCTCTGTGCACGAAAGGTGAAGATAAACTTCCTTAAGAAGGACATACCCACAATAAGAGACACATCAGACAAGAGCTATTCCTTTTGATCCATGGGTGTCAGTTTCAATGCCCAACTAACTTCACCCCCTGAATAACCCTACTAAGGGGCAGGCACTGGGCTCGAGGCTTTGCTACACTATCCCATTTAAGACAGATGTTATTGATTGGCTTGAGCAGATGAGGAAACCAAGGCTCAGTGGGCTTCAGGAGCATGTTGAAGGCTGCCAAGCTGAGGTGTGCCCTGTGTTCATCTGCATCACTAGAAGCCCATTCTCTGGCCGTCCGCCATGCTGCTTCTCACCTCATTCTGGATCTTCACTTTCCAAAGCATGATCTGAAGCTCCTGTTGCACCTAGCATTTCATGGCCCCATCCCGAATCTGTAGAAAATTTCTCCAGTGGACCCACACAACTCTGGGGTCTTATAAGCTCCACTGATGATTCTGGAGTGCCCTGAAATCTGGGACCCAGACACTGTACTTCAATGGCCTTCATCTGAGCCTCTTACTGACACTGACTGTTGTGGGGACTTGTTTCCCATAGAGAGTGGAGACAACTTTGTTACCAAAAGACAGAGGTTCCCCCGAGAATCAAAACTAAATAAATAAAACAAAACACCAGCTCAGTGGATCAGTCAGAAGGGAATTTGCAGCCCTTCTTGTGGGGAAGCCAGCTCCTAAAACAGGAAATATGTTTCACCTAAACGGGTTAGTCTCCTATACTATTTTGGTACTAGCAGTGTCAGAACCTAGAGCTTCTTAGATACACATACTAGATAATCTGCCCTCTTAAATCCCACAACCAGAAACTACAGGGGCCCATCTGTGAATAATACACTCTGCCTGTGTTGGGGGCCTCAGATCTAACAGAGACTTTATCAACCACCGACATAAAGATCCTGGTAGGGACAGGTTGCCAGCCACATGGAACGAATGATCATGGGAGCAGTAAAGAGGAAAGTCATTTATTATTCCCATCATAATTATTCTACCTACTGTTCCAAGTACCCCATTTTGCTCTATTTGCCTGCCTAGTGGTTTTGAATTACAGTAAACTGTCACTGCCTTAAAAAAAACAAAAAGGGTGTAAGAAAGATGCGGTCCTGTACATGTTGAAAGAAAAATGCCACGTGGCTCTGAACAGCCTTTGCAATGCCCATTCCCTTCCTAATTACCAGCCCAATGGTTTCCTGACAGATGGAAAAGAACGACACCACCCCTAATGGAGCCTATATAAAGAGGCCCTGGGTAATCACTACGTACATTCAATCTGCACCATTAATGCCAGAGGTGGTTCAAGCAATTAGAAAATTAGGGTCTTGTAGATAAAGACTGATGTCTGTGTACACAGTAGTTTTATTAACCATTAACAGGCTTTGTGTAAAAAAGGATTCCAATTCAAAACCATGAAAGAGATATGCAATTTGCACCCTTGGCTGATTTAATAGCTTGTCAGTGGGTGTGTAGGTCGGGGTGGGAGTGTGTGTTCTGTCACTGGACTGCTACTGACATGGCTGAATAAAAACATCACCAGCCAGTCAATTAAGGAAATTATTCATGGGCTTGTTAAAAGGTCACATGCCAAAAACTTCACTTAACAGAAATGAGCTGACATGTGACGTTCAAAATGTTTTTAAAACTCAGAGATGACTGGAATGAGGAACAAGCAAAATTTCACATGGAAATATACATAAAGCAATTACTGATACCTTTCAAAATCCATTACTGAAAAAATTATCTGGGTACCTCTGTGCCCCACGCCAAGCCCACCAGCCCTACAACTTCTCAGGCACCTACTCCTTCATCATAATTCTGCCATCTTCCCCTGCCTTCGGCAAAAGAAGCTGAAGCTTCATTCATCTTGCTATGAATTACTCCAGTCACTGTGTGGCCTCTGCCAAGCACTTAGGATCAGTCTACATGTGGATAAATGGTTTTTCTCCAGTTCAAAGGAACAAAATTTCCATTCAAGAAAAAGAAACGTGAAGAAGGGAGATGGGGCCCTTCCAACCTCAGTTAAGTCCCCTTACTCCAGTGAGTTCATCCCTAACTCTACCCCCAGGTAGCATTTGGCACCATGTGGAGACATTTTTAAAGACTTCCCCGGTGGCTCAAATAGTAAAGAATCTGCCTGCAATACAGGAGACCTGGGTTTGATCCCTGAGTGGGGAAGATCCCCAGAAGATGGGAATGGCAACCCACTCCAGTGTTCTTGCCTGGAGAATTCCATGGACAAAGGAGCCAGGTGGGTTATAGTCCGTGGGATCACAAAGAGTCGGACACAACTAAAGGAGGAGACATTTTTAGTTGTCATACATGCATGGTGGGTGTTAGCAGTGTCTAGTAAGTTGAGGCCAGGGTCGCTGCTAAACATCCTACAATGCACAGGACAGCCCAACAACAAAGAATCATCGGACTCTACATGTCAACAGAACTGAAGCTAAGATACTCTGTTTTACTCCAATATTTTCGCCCCTTGCCACCCAAAGTGTGGCTCATGGACCAGCAGCTCACAGGTCCATTTCCAGTCCTGAACCATGGTCTGCATTTTAACCTCCCAGAGCCATTTGTAAATGTATTAACATTTGTAACCCCCAGAAGTCTTAGAAAAATGGTTCTCAAAGTTGGCTGCTCCTGGGAATCACCGGGCCACAGGTCGTATGGGTCCCATGCTCAGACATCCGGGGGAACTGGTCTGAGGGGCAGTCTAAAGTGATTCTGATGTGCAGTCAAGTGTAAGAACTGCTGTCTTCAAATACAGTTTATCAGGGCTACTCAAAGTGTGGTCCCTGGACCATTAGCATCAGCACCACCTGGGAACTTCTTAGAAATGCAAACTCACACCTTCATTCCATTCCTGATCAGAGACTCTGGGGTGGGCCCCACAGGTTAGTTCTGGCAAGTCCTCAAGGGGTCCAGGGCCCCGGAATGTGAGCAGCGCTGCAGTAAATGACATGTCCCCAGCCACCCATCAGTTTCTGATCGCTTGGAATTGTATCACTATGTTCTTCCACTTATTCCAAAACTCACTGAGCAGCCCTTTGAAGGCCCTGGTTTCCTTCCTTGTGGCCCTGCAGGCATTGTATGAAGGTGTGCCCAGTGGATTAGAGAACGTGCTTTTAAGACTGACCTCTGGGGTAAAGGTGCACATATAGACAGCTTGGAACTGTGCAAATGAACTCTGACTTCCAACTCTGTATTTGGGGAAGGACCCACTGAAATCTGCCTCCTGATAGCCTGAGCGCAGGGTGGGCACCACTTGCGAACCATTGCAGAACCTGCCCTGGTCCCTGGCCAGACTTTAAGGGGCCTTTCCTTCTAATCAACCTGCCAAACTCAGTAGGTGTATAGAGTCCAGAAAAGCTTTCCAGAGGAGGCTGTGACTTTTAGGGGAGTCAGGTGAGAATAAGTGGAGGGAGGAGGGAGCAGGCTGGAGAAACACAGGAACACAAGCAGGTAGGAAGAGGTATTTAAAGAACACAATGAATTCACTCCTCAGGCTAGGAGAGGCAGTTCCTGCAGAGAGTATACTGGAGAGATGGTTTGGGCCAGGTCTCTTCCAGTGCCAACCACAGTCCTGGGCATAAAGCTTTCATAGCTAGATCTGCTCTGCCTACAACAGGTCCCAAAACATGATGACTATCACTTCGGAATTAATACTTTTTCCAAAGCCAATAGGGAGGAACAAAGGCATTGTTCCCCCTCCTATTTAGAGAAAGAAAAGGGAAGGGATGCTTCAGGACCATTTAGCATGACAAGAGAATTTTATAAAACCACCCAAGATTTGTAAAATACTTTAAGGAAAATAGTTATCCATGTCAAAAGGCTGTCGGGGAGGAGTTGAATTAAAATCCATGCTACCACTATGACAGACAACCTGCTTGCCTGACATGAACCCTTGTGTAATTCATGAAGCTTCTTCATCTAGGTTACCTACTTCTAAAACTGGAGCTCACACTGCCTTAGAAACAGCACAGAACACCACCCAACAATGCAGTGCACTGATAGGTCCTTTAGGAAATCTACTTCCAAACATCATTGTTTCTGAAGTTCTGTGTCTGCTTTTGTCCTAACTGGGCCATCAGAATTTAAGAAGGACAAGGTAAACACATATCCTCCACACTTTGTCGTTTACCAGCTCCCGTCAAATTTTCACTGGAAAATCCAATAATAAAAATGTATACAAGTCTTCCCAGGTGGCACAGTGGATTAGAATCTGCTTGCCAATGCAGAGGATGTGGGTTCAATCCCTGGTCTGGGAAGAGCAACTAAGCCCATGCACCACAAGTACTGAGCCCCACAAGTACTGAGCCTGAGTGCTGCCACTGCTGAAGCCCATACACCTAGAGCCCATGCTCTGCAACAAGTCACCACAATGAGAAGCCCGTGCACCCCAACAAAGAGCAGCCCCTACTCACGGCAACTGGAGAAAGCCCCTGTGCAGCAACCAAGATCCAGCACAGGCAAAAATTAATTCAAAAAAATACACAGAATACCTCTACAAGACAGCAAGGCCCCGTGTGCCTGGTGGAGGCAGATGTACAGATAGAGGTTCCCACCATTCACTCTTTAAGCTTTGAGCCCTAAACCATGTTTGCTAAGCCCTCTGTCCATGAGATTCTCCCGGCAAGAATACTGGAGTGGGCTGCCACGCCCTCCTCCCAGGGATCTGCCCAACCCAGGGATCGAGTCTGCGCCTCTTAGGCCTCCTGCATTGGCAGGCAGGTTCTTTTCCTCTAGCGCCACCTGGGAAGCCCCTAAGGCCTTATAAAAATGTCTCACCTCAAAACAAAATGGGGCAAATAACTGTCTTTCTAGAGTGCTAAGTATTTCTAGAGTTTTAAGTATATCTCCTATATTCCTCATTTCCTTTCCAGTCATCACAGACCATTTTCAGACATGACTATGAGTTATAATCCGGAATAAATCTCATCCATTGTCATTAAGACATTTGACTCACTTTCATTCTCTCATTCTCATTCCTCCTGGCTCCTTTGCAAATCTCTACCTGGATGTCTACATGTGTGTGTGTCTACATATATGCGCCATGTACATGTTTATGTGTCTGTGTGCACCTATGGATGTACAGATATACATATACTAGACAGATGGACAGACGAAGGAAGGGGAGAGAGCTTGGAAAGTTTGTTAAAAAAAAAAAAAAAAACAACTTTAGAAAGTAACAGAAAACCTTCCAGAGGGGAATAAAACAAATTCTGAATATCTGCAAAGGATATTAAAAAGTCCCAAAGTCCTAAATCCTGCTCTAACATAGCTGAAGGCCGAGCGAGAGTGGAGAGAAGGAGGTGTGGCAGGCAGTTTTCAAGGGACAGGGCTTTATAATTTCCAGAGAAGCATGTAGCAATGAGACCAACATCTCAGAGGCTTTCCAATTCCTGTCTTTGCAAAAACCTGAGCGAGGCTACCAGAGTTACCTGTCCTAATCTTGGGAGTCATTTCTGGTCCTGGCTGAAACCAGGAGCACTGGCTTGGAAAACATCAAGATTAAAGAAAAGATGCCCATAAATTCATCACTGTGACAGCATGAGAAATTCTCTGATGAGGTGAGATTTTAGAGGAATGTTAAGAAAATATTCAACTAATTAATTACTCAAAGACATGATCAAATGCATAGTGCAAATACGTATATTAAACATAGGTCCCACATGGGCTGAGCCTTGAGAACATCTTTTTTATTTTTAAGGCAAAAACGAAACCTTTTCAAGTGCTATTCAGAGAAAAACTCTCAGGCGGGTTCCAACCCAAGAAAATGGTCCATATTAAGAGAAGACCAAAAAAACAGAACGAGCACCACTCCCTCTTCATTTCATCCTGACCTTCCAAGTCTTGCTCATTTTGGAATGTTTCTAATAAATCTGTTGAATAAGTCCACTAAGAGTTTGCAATAAAGCTTTTTTACCAATCTTTAATTTCTAAGATCTGTTTAAAAATAATAAGACTTGTTTTCAGACCTATAGAAATATTTTCTGTTTGCCCTTATTCTTTTTTCAAAGGCTGCTGGCAAATTTTCCATAATAACATTGAATGGTGTTTCAGTGTTTGGGATGATGGGGTTTGGGACCTGGAGGCTGTTAGTGTGACTGAGCGCTTTTCTTGAGTCCCTCTGGCTGCATGTGTGTGTCTTCATGGATTTCATTTTCTGTGCTTGTCCACTTGGAAGGTCAGGATGAAATGAAGAGGAAGTGGTGCTCGTTCTGTTTGTTTTGGTCTTCTCTTAACATGGACCAACTGGGAACAGTTACTGATGGTGCATCCATAAGATGCAATACTGACACTTAACATGAAATATCAGGGACTTCCCTGGTGATCCAGAGGCTAAGACTCCACGCTCCCAGTGCAGGGGGCTGGGGTTCGATCCCTGGTCAGGGAACTAGAAACCACAAGCTGTGACTAGGAGTATGTATGCTGCAACTAAAGATCCTGAATGTCGCAACTAAGACCCAACACAGCCAAAAATTTTTTACAGTTTACTTTTTGGAAAAAAAAAAAAAAAGTTTACTTTTTGCAAACAAAAGTAAATAAATTTTTTTTAATGAAATATCAAGATTTTTAACAACAGAGAAATGCTCACTCTCTAGAAAATTCAGTGGGAGAGAAACAGTACACAGAACATTAACTCAGTTTTGTAAAAGTAGCCACAAATACCTGTGCATGGGTATCAAAGAGATGGAAAGAAAGTTAAGCATTTTCTTTGGGGGGAGGGATAAGAGGTAGTTTTTACTTTTATACTTTGAGATTTTTCAATTTTAAAATAATAAATATATATTAAACTCATAAAACATCATTTTTTTTACCCCTAATATTCAGAAATCTTAAAATGGTAAATTGTGAGAATCCAGGCAGGGGCTGCAGGGCCTCCACCCAGGATTATAATGGAAACACCACAGGGAAGATGTCAACACTGAGGAAGAGATGCATTGGGGGCCTCAAGGTCCCTTCCAATCTAGTGGCCTGTCCAGGCCTTCACGGGAAAATTAAAATCATAGGCAAGGAAGTCCCATATCCCCATCTGAATCCCAAAGTAAAATTTCATCCTACAAACACCCATTTCCTCAGATGCCCACGAAACAGCTCCTTCATCCATGTGGATTCCCCCAATTCTACTTCCTAAGAGGCAGAGGGAAAAAAGACTGACTTCCCAATATAAAATGGGCCCTCGAGAGATGCAAAAATGTCCTCCTCAATAAATCTATCCAGATACTTTTTATTCTACAAAAAGGAAAAAAATGTGAATTACTAGTTTAAGGCTTTTTCTCTAACTCAGTAACATATGCCTTCTTTGGAGCTAAACCTAATAACCTGGGCTTCCCTCTGGGATTGGAGGGGGAATAAATCAAAGCAATTATTTCTGGAAAGTAACTAATGTGCAAATACATTTCCTCCCACAGTACAATTTCCCAACACATGTGCACACACACACTCTCCCTCTGAAACGGGCCAAATATAAAAATGCTTAGGCCCCAAAAAGAAACCCATTGACAGACTTTGCTATATTTCCTTCTCTGTGCTTTGATTCCTTCTGACCTGAGCACCGAAGCCTTTCATCAGCTTATATCACAGTCTGATTTTGATGTGGAGAAGGAAGTAACAACATGCACATTTGCGCTGCTCTGCCATAAGGGAAAAAAAAAAAAAGCCCCCTTTTAAAAGGCCATTGAGGTATGTACTCTGGCTAATATCCTAAGCCCATTCACCTTCTCAGGGGGGCTTTGGCCTCCCTGCTGATGACTGGGCACCGAGAGGCAGTGGATAGAGACCATAGGAGGGGGATGGGGGTGGATTCGGACCTCACGTCCAACTCACACACAGCAAGGCCCAAGGGCTGTGCACTTCCTCCCCAAAAGTATTGGTGAGACTGGTCTTCAGGGATGCTCACATCATAGGGAATGGGTGGGACCACACACACAGAAAATTACTCTCAAGTCATTTCTTTCTCCCAAGACTTTGCATCAGCCCAATCTTTCTTCCTAAGCTCCTTTGCTTTCAATAGAATGTGATATTTGCAAGATGCAGATTAGATCCGACCATCACATTTCTGGAAATGCAGAATCGCAGGTTAATTATGCAAAGGGCAGACCTAGCTTTGTGTAGTTGATTGTTTGTAAGCCTGTCCCTGGGCTTTAGTTACTCATGATATTCGGGAAAACATGCAGACCTGCAGCTGGGCCCACACAGTGAGGGGTGCCTGGGGAATCCTGCCAGCTTGACATGCATATAAAGTAGGTGAGCTTACCAGCCCCTGCATATGTTCCTCATTCTCCCCTGCATTTGCGGCTGGCACCGTTTCCAATCACATTGGCCACTCCAAGAACTGCCAAGGTTACGAAGCAGGGGCAAACAACAGCCCCACCACACGTGAGGACTGACAGGTCTCCTGTGTAAGGCATGCTCTTGCCAACAGACCAGCATTCACCCGCATTCAGAAAACAGACTTGGCTAGGATGCACTACAGGACTTTTCAACTCAGTCTGCCTCTCATTAAAGAAAAAAAGCACCCCATATTTCAGACACAAAGAGGTATGTACAGATTCACACACAAGCAATAGATGGCATTATAGCTTACAACAGAAAAGCTGGAACAACTCAGATTTCTCAATAGAGTGCAAAATCAATTCTGGTATAGTCAACAACAAAACTCCATGAGGCCATTAAAAAGGGTAGGTTAGATCCATAGGTAGGGGATTTTAAAATGTCCTTGGGTTTTATGTTGAAAAAGGAGGAAAGTTCCAGAACAATATGTACAGATTCTATTTTCATTTACACCTAGTCATATATGTGTGTGTGTGTGTGTGTTATGTGTAAAGCATATGGGTGGTGTATTATATTGTATTCACATAGAAAATATTCTGGAAAAACATACACACAACTGTTCAGTGTAAATCTCTTTTCAGGGGGAGAAAGAGGAAAGGATGAAAGTAAGTATGAATGAGACCAAGTTTCACTTTAAAATTTATATGAACTAACATTTTGTTTAAAAAAAAAGCAATCATTAGTTAGGGAGTTTGGGATCAATATGTAACACACTGCTGTATTAAAAGGGATAGCCAACAAGGACCGACTGTATAGCCCAGGGAGCTCAGCTCAATGCTATGTGGCAGTCTGGGTGGAGGGGACTTTGGGGGAGAATGGATACATGTATGCATGTATGTATGTGTGTGTGTGTGTGTATATATATATGTGTGTGTATATATATATATGTAAGGCTGAGTCCTTTTGCTGTCCACCTGAAACTATCACAACATTGTTAATTATCTATGCTACAATATAAAATAAACCTTTTTTTAATTCTCAAAAAAAATGTTGACCCTGTATGCAAGACAGCAAAAGACACACAGATGTATAGAATGGACTTTTGGACTCTGAGGGAGAGGGAGAGGGTGGGATGATTTGGGAGAATGGCATTGAAACATGTATACTATCATGTAAGAAACGAAGTGCCAGTCTATGTTCGATGCAGGATACAGGATGCTTGGGGCTGGTGCATGGGGATGATCCAGAGAGATGATATGGGGTGGGAGGTGGGAGGGGGATTCAGGATTGGGAGCTTGTGTACACCCGTGGTGGATTCATGTCAATGTATGGCAAAACCAATACAGTATTGTAAAATAAAATAAAGAAAAAAAAAAAAAAAGAAACGTAATTGACCCACAAATATATATAATTACAACTGGTGAAATGAATACAAATATTTTCATTTTAAAAGAAACAACAAACAGCTTCACACATTTATAAGAACGGCCAAATTTCCTTATGACAAACCACCTGAGCTCTCTGACATCAATTCTATAATCAGATCAATTCACGCCCCTCCCAGCCGGCTTAACTTGCCCAAGGCTTCCCACTGCTCTTATCATCAAAATTCCTCCCAAGGGCCCCAAAGTCCTGTCCACCTCCTGGGTTCATTTCTCCTCCCACCTCCCACTAACTGGGTCCAGTCACAAGAACCTTTTTTTCTGACCTACAAACACACCAAGCTGGTTCCCACATTCAGGCCTCTGTTTGCAGCAATCACTCTGCCCAGAGATGTTTCTCTTCCAGGCCCTTTCCTGCCATCCGAAATACAGTTCTGGGACCATCTTTGACCCCAACTTCAGAGAAGCCCTTCACACGTGCACTGTCACAATACCTGGCTGATTTTTCTCATGGCTCTTACTTCTCTATACAATTACGTTACTCTCTGTCGCCTCCTTTTAGGTCCATTAGAGCGGAAGCGTGTTTGCCTGTTTCTTGGTTTTTCTCAAAAAGTACCTGGCTCCTGGTGTGCACTCAACAAATCATTGCTGAGTCAATGAGTACATATCAGTCAGGTGTTAGAAAATACGTCTCCTGATCAGGAAAACTGGACTTTTTCAAAACAAAGTTTGGAGTGGAGTATGTGTACTCAGTCATGTCCAACTCTTTGCAACCCCGTTGACTGTGGCCTGCCAGGCTCCTCTGTCCATGGAATTTTCCAGGTGAGAATACTGGAGTGGGTTGCCATTTCCTCCTCCAGGAGATGTTCCCAACCCAGGGAACAAATGCCCATCTCTCGAGTCTCCTACACTGGCAGGTAGGTTCTTTACCACTGCACCACCTGGGAAGCCCAAAGTTTAGTTCCTCACATATGAGGTGAACAAATACATAATTTAGTTTAGCTCCTCACAGTTGACAGAACACCTATCTGACCAGAAACCAGATGTCTAGATCATCACCCAAAAATGCAAATGAGCTACAGAATTCAAAAGAGGGGTGAGGTTTAGAGTCACTCATACTTCACAGAAGTCTCTTTATTCATGAATCCTTCCTACACATACAGAAGTCAGGAAGGAGCCCCTCCAGGACCACCTTTCCTGAACTGTCAACTCCAGCAGCCAAAGGAGCCCTGAGGAACAGCAGATACATAGCCAAATTGGTCTTAACTGGAGCAAACAAAATTCTTACTCAATAGAAGGATAAAAGAGGGTATTGCAATATGCAAATATGTCATTTGTCAAATTTCCATCCATTCTTAGACAGGACTTGTCAACAGAGCCTCTGTACCACTACTATTTTTGAAGGGAATGTAATTTTAGACTCTGGTATATAACTTTACATCCTGGAAGAACTGCACCTTGGAGAGTGGTTTTCCCATCATCTTGGCCTCACTCACCTTGGGACAGGATGAGGATTTGGACTTTGATCTAAAAGTAGGTAAAGTCAGGCTTGTTTTTAGGGGGTGAATATTCGTTGGAAGGACTGATGCTGAAGCTGAGGCTCCAATACTTTGGCCACCTGGTGCGAATAGCCAACTCACTGGGAAAGACCCTGATGCTGGGACAGATTGAGGGCAGGAGGAGAAGGGGACGACAGAGGATGAGATGGTTGGATGGCATCACCGACTAAATGGATGTGAGTTTGAACAAACTCTAGGAGACAGTGAAGGACAGGTAAGCCTGGTGTGCTACAGTCCATGGGGTTGCAAAGAGTCAGACATGACTGAGCGACTGAATAACATCATCTTAAGTGTTCTTACTGCAATAAAATAAAGATTGTTTTAAAAAATTTAAATTTATTAGTTTAACTGTGTTTAAGAATACATAATTTTATACATATAAAATGTTATGTATTTACTTATATATTATGTATACATGTATGTATATGTACATACACGTATACACAGACAACATGTAACACTTTGACTCTTCAGAACACCCCTTCTTTTCATATTTTACTTGATACCCCCAAGGCAGGTATAAAGATTAATCTTTACCTAATAGATGAGGAAATAAAAGCAAAAGGGAGTTACATTATGTGTAGCAAAAACAGACCTGAAACATGGTTTTTGGGCCTCTTAAATTTGAAAGATGACTTCTTTCGAGCTGTGGGGAAAAATAAAGGAGATCCATTCACCAACCCTTTCCAACTCACTGTGAAGCCCTGAGACACCCCTGTGGGTGCTAATGAAGATTTGGGGCTGTTTCCAGCTGTTCTCTCCTGACTCCCGCTTACTTCAGGACCCAAGTCATTCCTGCCATCAGCACACAAGGAATCCACAGGGCTTCTCAGCTGAGCAAAATCTACAGGAAGCCATCTCAAAATGAAGGCAGCACCAGGTTTTGGGGTCCAGCAGGGCTTGGCGCTGATCATCAGCATACATCCGAGCTCTCCAACGCCGGGCAAGCGTTCCCTGACAGGCTATGAAAGTCACAGCTGTATGTTTAGGGTCTATAGGCACTCAAAACACAGAATCAAAAAAAGAGAGGAATGGGAAGTTCTCCATTGCTACCAGATGGTGACACTATTGACATAACTGAAGAAAAATCTCATAACACAGAAATGGGTTGGTCAACTAAGGAAACATAAAGAAAAATTAATCATGAAGACAAATATGGTAAATCCCTCCAAAGTGTGCTTTTCAAAGGCGACAGACTCTCAGCCAGTAGCCTGGTCTCAAAGGTGGTTCCTTTTAGTATCTCTGCTGGTGGCACAGTTGGTAAAGAACCAATGTGTGAAATGAAAGAAAACTTGGGTTCAATCCCTGGGTCAGGAAGATCCCCTGCAGGAGAAAATGACCCCCTCACTCCAGTATTCTTGCCTGGAAAATCCACTGAACAGAAGAGCCTGGCAAGCAGGCTATACAGTCCACAGGATCACAGAGTTGGACACAACTGAGCACGTACTACAAAATATGTCGATATCGGGGTCTCAGAGCTCTATCCACTAAACACTGATCCATCTAACCCCTGCTTGTTCCGATGCCTGGGATTTCTACACTGGTCTACCTACAGGGACAAAGATGGAAAAAACCACATGGATACCCAGACAAGGTCTTATGATGGAGACATTTTGCATCCACCGATAAACTGGCACCTTATTTTTACAGTCAGTTCTACAAGCTTGATTAAGCTGAGTCCCCTGTCCTTGTGCCATTAAAACCAAACCTCAGCCTGGAAGGCCAAAAGCCAGCCTCTGCAGAGCCGGACGGAGGCCAGAGGACATCATCAGTGGGATGGAGGACCTCCCAGAGGAAGGCTTCTCTGGACACAGGCCACCTGACCAGCAGGAGTAATGCAACTTCTAAAGGGTCTGTGGGAATCAAGACCAAGACTAAAGCAAAGGAAGGGAAGGGTGATTTTCCCAAAGCATGTGAACTCTCAAATGTAAATCCAAACCACAAAGATATTACTCACACCCACTAGAATGGCGAGAATCAAAAAGACAGAAAATAACAAGTGCTGGCAAGGATATGGAGGAATCAGAACGCTCATAATTGCTGGCAGGAATGTAAAACGGTACAGCAACTCTGGAGAACAGTTTGACAATTCCTCAAATGTCACCATATAACACAGCAATTCCACTCCTAGGTATAACCCCCCTTAAAATGAAAACATGTCTCCATACAAACAGCTGCCCAGAAATGTTCACAGCAGCATTATTCATAAAAGCCAAAATGTAAAACAACACATATGTCCATCAATGGAGGGAGGGATAAATTAACTGTGGCACATCCATACAGTGGAATATTTTACAGCAATGAAAAGGAAACACTGATACCCACTATGGTATGGAGACGTGGAAAATACTATGCTAAATGACAGACTAAGGGATGAAAACATGCTAAGTAAAGAACCACACAGGGTATGATTTCACTTACTTGAGAGGCCCTGGATGGGCAACCACAGGGGCAGACAGGAGATCACAGTTGCCAAGGACTGGGAGCGGGGAAAGGGGATTAGGAGAGGTTGGAGTGGTAAAAGTTAAAAAGAAGGAGGCTTCTTTGGGTGGTGGTAAAAATGTTCTAAAATTGATTATATTGATAGATGTGCAGAACTGCAAATATAGTAAAAGCCATTGACACGTACACTTCCAGTGCATAAACATGTATACTGCTGCTGCTGCTAAGTCGCTTCAGTCGTGTCCAACTCTACGCGACCCCAGAGATGGCAGCCCACCAGGCTCCCCTGTCCCTGGGATTCTCCAGGCAAGAACACTGGAGTGGATTGCTATTTCCTTCTCCAATGCATGAAAGTGAAAAGTGAGAAGTCACTCAGTCGTGTCCGACTCTTAGTGACCCCGTGGACTGCAGCCTACCAGGCTCCTCCATCTATGGGATTTACCAGGCAAGAGTACTGGAGTGGGGTGCCATTGCATTCTCCTGACATGTATGCTGTGTGAACTATATTTTAATAAAGCTATTTTTAATATTTTTACTGAAGTATAGTTGCTGCACAATAATAGATAAGTTACAGGTGTATAATATAGTGAATCACAATTTTTAAAGGTTGAGCTCCATTTATAGTTACTATAAAATATTGGCTATCTTCCCTGTGTTGTACAATATATCCTGGTATTTTTTCTTTTTTATATATAATTTGTTTTATTGAAGTATAGCTGATTTCCAGTGTTGTGTTAATTTCTGCTACACAGCAAAGTGATTCAGTTATATAAATATATACCCTTTTCCATATTCTTTTTCATTATGGCTTATTACAGGATATTCAATACAGTTCCCTGTGCTAATACAGTAGGTCCTTGTTGTCTACTTTGTAGCTTACTTTATATCTAATGGTTTGTACCTCTTTCTCCCCACTCCTTTACTGCCCCCTTCTCTCTCTCCACTGGTAATCACTAGTTTGTTCTCTAGATCGCCAAGTCTGCTTCAATAAAGCCATTAAAAAAAAAAAAAACTATCTCTATTTTGCCTAGAAAGCCTACTGTTAAAAATAACCCTATTTATCCAATACCTACTACTGTATGTAACAAGCAATACTATGACCAGAAACTTTACCTATATTATCTTACTGGCTCTTCATAACCATTTTATGAGGTGGGTAGAAACTATTCTCAATAAACAAAAAAACAAAAAACTGAAGTATCCCTTTAGCTGCTTTCTATTTAGTGATATGAAGAAGCCAAATCATATAGAGATGTTTGTAAAACCTGTGCTAACTAAAAGCTCAAAATGGTGTATCTATTTAGAGAAAGGAGACAGGGAGAAAAAAGTTACCAGAATTACAATCAAGGCAATTTCACTGACTGACTCCCCCCACCCCCAACCCGCAAAGGAAGGCTACATGAACTGTGGTGGGTCCCTTCATAAGGGTAGTTATCATAGCTAAAAGCACCCTGTGACATTGACGGTAAGAACAACAGCACCCATAGGATAATCATGGCAGGGAAAATCAACAGAGAGGAGAGGAGAGCTTTATTCTTTGTTCCCACACTGGCTTGCCTTTTATACTCCCCCAGGGGAAAATAGTGAGCTTGATAGGATTACAAAATTAACACATGTACCTTGTAAAATATTTTTCAGAAAAATCAGAAAGCATAAAGAAGAAAGTCACCACCAGCTATCAGCAACATCAACATTTTAGTGTTAACTAGTCATTAGTGACAAGTACTATACAAAATTTAATTTTACATGTTCAACAGCTAACACACAGGACAAGCTCTAGAGACTGAAGGGAGAAGAAATATACATAAAAATTCTGACCCTGAACCTTCAAAGAAAACTGTGAAGGAACCAAGCCCTCAGAGTTTTCCTCTGAAAATAGGACTCCTCAGAGGAAGGAAAGTATGTACCAACGTCTCCTGCCAGCAAAGAGACAGGCCTCGTTCTCAAAGGCCTCAAACCTCCCCGCTTCAAAGAGGGCTCCTGAACTAAGTCCATTCACCTCCAAGAACAGACAGTGGCTTAGGCTACCGCAGCCCAGAGTGGAAGATAAAGGGGTGACAGATAACGAGACTTTCAGGCCCAAATTTCCAAAGGTGACCACCTGAGGGTGAGACTAAACAGCAGACACCCACCCTGCAGCAGGCACCAGGGAAGAGGCCACAGCTGTGGACCAACACGGGCTCCTACTCCTCAACGGCAAAGCCCTCAGCCCAGGATCCAGAAAGCCCTACTCAGCTGCCAGCCTGGACTGAAAACAGCAACCGAAGCTGCAAAGAGCATGGCAGCTAAGGCGAATGATCCTCATTTGCAAGGCTTTTCAGATACCAAGGGCTACAGTGCCTGTCACGGCCGTCCTTTGCCAGGTGACCCAGGACATGACCACCTGCTCCTGGGAGAGCCACTCCAGTCCTTAGCCTTTCCCAAGGTGGCCTGGGCAGTTTATCCTTGTCTGGCCAACTGCCAACCATCTCACCGCCACACACAGAACCAAAGCCCAGGACTGCACTTCACGTTGCCTAATAGTTCTTAATTCCACTTTCCCTCCCCCTCCATTTATTTGAGGTTGCAGTTAATTGCTAGCAAGGGTCATTTCTGGGGGTGGAAGGGATTTTTTTTTAAAGTGGTGTAACTAAGACACACAAATGTTCATTTGGAGAGGCAGGGTTGCATAATGGTGACATGCAAATGCCCAGGCAAGAAAGACCTAGGTTCAAACCCCAGGTGCATCCATTTACCAGCCACGAGCCTTCAGAAGCAATATTCACCATTTCTATTGTATTAAATAATATCTGTACCTAACGCACATCCTGGCATACCTGGCACAGAGCAGGTGCTCAGGGAATATTTATTATCCTCTTAATAAAGGCTATGAAAATTTTACATAAGATGAAGCAGTTCCAATGGGTGATCTTATTTGCAAAGCAGAAATAGAGACACAGAGAACAGATGTATGAACACCAAGGGGGAAAGGCAGGGGTGAGAGGACTGGGAAACTGGCCCTGACACCCACACTATTGATACTATGTATAAAGCAGATAACAAATGAGATCTATGCTCCATCTATCTGTAAAACAGCTAACAAACTTCTAGCACAGAGAACTCTACTTAAGGCTCTGTGGTGACTGAGTGGAAAGGAAGTCCAAAAGGGAGGGGATGCATGTAAGTGTACGGCCGATTCATTTTGCTATACAGTAGAAACTAACACAACACTGCAAAGCAACTATACTCCAATAAAAATTAAAGAAAGATGCAGGGGTTCCATAGCTCAATTTTTTATTTCACAACTCTTTAACCAGCACCTACTAAATGCCAGGCATTGTTCTAGGAGATAAAAAGAACAAGACAGTGAAGGAACACCCTTGTTTTTGTGAGTATAAAATCTTGCGAGGGTGATGGACAATAAACAAATCTACTAATACATCTATTAAATACATCATAGGTAATTAGATTTATGAAAGAAAAAAAAATATGGCACAGCAAAAGAAAGAAAAATAATTATGAGTGATGGTGGCCAGAGCAAGAAGGAAGTTGTACTTCCTCAGTCACCAAAGTTCTAGCAACCAGAGTCTGGGCAATGTCCCAAAATGGAAATAAAAGACTTGTAATCCTATTTGAAATTCTGGCAACCCATTTTCCAAAAGAAATACAAATGCCAAAAACACATATGCGAATATGCTCAGCTAGACTGGTAACTAACATTTTTTTAAATGTACTTTAACATAGAGAATGCAATTTTCCACCTGGACAGAGGGCTATGATCAAAAAGAATAAGAACACAGTGTTGGCAAAAGTGAGTAAACACACATCCTCACCCCTGCCAGTGGGAGTGTAAATCAGTATGACCTTTTTGGAGCACAGTTTAACATCAGGTATCACAATTGTAAGTTAGCATATTATTTGACCCAGATGCCTAGTAATTTATCCTTAAGAAATAAGAGGACAAGCATAAAAATAAAAATGTGTAAGGACAGTTATTTCAGGTTGTTTCTAGCCCCAAGACTTTGAAAACAACCCATGTCTTCAATAGAAAATTGCTTAAACAAATTATGTTAAATCCATACATAGAATACTGCATAGCTATAAAAAAAATAACATATCTCTGTCCTAAGATGAAAAGATGTTCAAAACATGGTGGTAGCAGAGAAAACCCAGTTTTCAAAGGGGTAAATATAGATAATCTCGATGTGGGGAAAAAAAAGATGTATATGTAACCATGCACATGAGTGCTTTAGTGCACACACACGCCAAACACACACACATACACCATCAGAATGTTAGCTCCAGGGGGTCCTATAGCTAGTAAGTTGTATTGTATTTGTGCTACTGGAAATTACCTCAACCTTTTACAGTGATCATGTATTGCTTTGTCCTGTTTCAGACTTTGTGGGAGGTGGGGGTGGGAGTGGAGTATATGGGATGAAATCAGGAATAATCTTTTATCACTTCACTACACGGCTACCCCATAGCTCAAGGTTGAAAGCAACTTTCTACATTACATATGCCAAACCATGTATTTGAGTTTTTCCCATTTTTCTTTGCAGAGTCTTTTATTCCACACTCTTGAAAAGGAAAACAAAACAATAGAGCAGACAATGAAAAAATATCCCAGTATGACTGGAAAAAAAAAATTCAAAACTCTCAAGATGGAACATAATGATCTGACATTTTTGAGCATATATTGACATCAGATTCAATACATCACATTCAATATCATGTTTAAGCTCATCTCAGTGACCTTTGGTAGCTATCAGGGCCCTCCCCCTTTCACACAAGAGAAAACTGAAATTTCAAAAGATGCATGTGTCTCTGAAGCTCAGAGCAAAGGAGTGTAGGCCTGATAGAGAACTCTTCTCAGGGAGTGTATTAGTTTCCTGTGCTGCTGTTACCGAAGCACCACAAACCGGGGGGCTTAAAACAAAAGAAACTTATTGTCTGACAGTTTTGGGGTCTCAAAGTCCTGAAATCAAGGTGTTCGCAGGCCCACACTCTCTCTGAAACCTACAGGGCAGAAGCCTTCCTAGCCTCTGCTAGCTGCTGGGGTTTACCAACAACCCTTGCACCCCTTAGCTCTGGACTCTGCCTCTACTATCACACAGCCATTCTCTCCTTGAGTGCCGCTGTCTCTGTGTGTCCACTCTTCTCACAAGGACCCTAATCTTACTGGATTCGGACCTCGTCTAACTTACTGACATCTGCAAAGATCCTGTGTTCCAATAAGGTATCATTCTGCGGTACAGGGAGTGAGAACGTCAACATCTTTCAGTGACGCACAATCTAACTTGTAACAGGGATCAAACCTACCCTCCTCCTTCTAATATACATCCTGCCCACTGCATAACAACCCATCAACATCATGTCTATGTCTGGCAGGTCTCATATGTTCTTTTCCTGACAGTGGAAAGCAACTCCCTTCTGCCTTCAGGCAAGACTAAACCCAAATTCTTTCAGGCAGATGAATAAGCTCATGTCCTGCTATCAAGGCCCTACCTTCTACATTAGCTCTCAGTCACAGAGGGCATCTCCGAAGTTATTTATTTTTCTAGTTCAAGGTCTGCTCTTGAGCTAAAACACACTCAAGAGCTTTGTAAAGTTAAGAGCACTAGACAAATGGGGAAATGCAATTCGCCTTCCCAGAGCCCTCAGTTTATGATCAGATAGGATGCTCCCTGAGAAGGCGGGGTGGGGGTATGTGGTACTATTTTATGTTCCTGGTACAACACTCGCCTTTGCAATCCACTTAGACCAGATGGCAAAAGCAAATTACCAATCCATCCTTTCTTGACTGCATCGGTTTTCTTTTTCATTTTCTGGCACTGGCTTCAAACCAGCAAGGATGCTACTGAAACCGGGAATCAAAAGACTATCAAGCTATCCTGTCATCTGGCAGTTTTCAGGCCAAGCAAAATGAAAAGAGAAACAGAGTGAATACCCTGCCTCCTTGAGAATCAGTGTGTCCCAGCTTCTTCACAGGAGAAGACACACAAACGATTCTGTCTCTCTAAGAATACTTCTCCATTCCTCTCACATTTGCTTCCTGAAATGCTGCAGAGCATAATGCCATTTGGAGGTACATTTGGCACGAGAGAACAAGCTCCCAGGCTGCGTTTTTGCTTCATTGTAGCAGGATAAGAAGCCTGTAAAGGTGCACAGCCTCCCATATGCCTCCACCTCTCCATCTCAGGGAGTTGATGGATAAATGGCCCAAACAGACAGCTGGCACTGGGGCAGCTTTAGGGGGCCTTCCACCTGTGCTGCAATCATATGCAAAATGTCACCGGCCCCCAGCGAGCATCAAGCTGTACCTTCCACGGCAAGCATCCTGATGGCCGTCCACAGCAGACGGCAGCGGGAGGCTGTGATACTTCCCGTGGACTTACATGGTACCCAGGGCTGGGCATGGCTAGGAGAGGCGTGAAATTCTCCATGTCTTCCAACCTTGCCAAGTTCCTCCTGCACTAATTTCCCCTACACCCTCTGCCTCCATCACCTCCTCCCTGCCATATCTTCCTCTCATTTCCAAATTCCCTGGTCACTGATTTATTAACGACTTGGTCTGTTTTTTTTTTTTTAATAGATTAAAAATGATGCTGCGATGCAGGAGACCCAGGTCTTCAATTCCTGGGTCAGGAAGATCCCCTGGAGAAGGAAATGGCAACCCACTCCAGAATTCTGGCCTGGAGAAACCCATGGACAGAGGAGCCTGGCAGGCTACAGTCCACGGGATCGCAAGAGTCGACACGACTTAGCGACTAAAACACCACAAAAATGATCAAACTAGTTAAAGAGGCTTTGTTCAACATGGTAGCCACTAGCCACAGGTATGACTATTTAAATTAATTGACATTAAATAAAGTTTACCATCCAGATCATCCATCACTCTAGCCATATGTCTAGGGCTCAAAGGTCACATGTGCCTAGTGGCTACCATCCTGGACAGTACAGACAGCATGTCCATTATCACAGAGAGTTCAGTGCACAGCTCTGGCCTAAAGGATACAAAGAAAGTGTCTGCACTCTTTTTCTGTCCCCAGTCCCCCTCCCAGAGGCGACCCTGCTGCCAGTCTCCTTTGTGTGCTCACAGAAGTTTTTTTCATATGTCCAAACAGTCTGTGCGAATGCAAATCTCATTTGTTAAAACCAAAGAGAAAAGACTTTGGGCACGATTTGCCTCCAGGCTTTCCTCACGTAGTGAACCTCAGAGATGACAGTCTAAGTGTACAAAAAGCGCTGCATCCTTTCGTGTGGCCTCACAGCCCACAGTCACCAGGACAACCACCACCACCCCACCCTATAACCACGCTCCTGGCTGCCCTCCTGGGTGGCCCTGCTCTCTTCCTCACTAACACGTTCATCCTATTCCCAGTTTCCACCTACCCAGACTTTTCTGCCTCTTTCCCTCACCCCTTGCCCTAATGAAACCTGGCTGAGACACAGAAAGATGAATATGTAAATATGGTGTCATTCATATGTAGAATCTAATTATTTTCATGACACAAATGAACCTATTTACAAAACAGACACACAGATTTCAAAAATAAACTTATGGTTATCAAAGGGGAAAGGTGGGGGGGAGGGGTAAGTAGGTTATCAGCCACCTACCTCAGCCACCCACTCCCACCCTAAATCCACACCAATAAATGAACCACTTGTGAAATCCTGGTTCTTAGCATCCCATTGTCAAGAGAGTGCCCCACACCAACACCCACCAACAGAAGTGGGTTTCTAATCCAACACGACTAATCACTCACCTTGTCTGGTCCTCCCAGCCCTCAGCCAGCTGGATGTCCTGGTATGTTCTCAGAAGCCCTCCCTTGCCCCTGCTTCTATCAGGGTCTCCTGCTGAAAACCCTGACAACATGTAAGCCCGACGGTTCGCTTTTCCATGTACATATTCCCTATGACAAGATGGTAACCGATTAAACTTGGAGCTTTTCAAAATAGAGAACTAGTTGGTGGAATTACAAAATGGAGCAACTGCTATGGCAAAACAGCATGGAGGTTTCTTAAAACATTAAAAATAGTCCTACCACATGACTCACCAATCTCACTTCTGGGTATATGTCCAAAAGAATTGAAAGCAGGGTCAGTGAAGAGATATTTGTACATCCATGCTCACAGTTCATTATTTATTAAGGCTGAGGGGAAAACAACCCACATGTCTATTGGTTGATGAAAGGATACACAAAATATGGTCTATACATACAATGGAATATTACAGAGCCTTCAAAAGGAAAGACTCTCTGACACATGCTATAACATGGATAAACCTTGAGGACATCATGCTAAGTGAAACAAGCCAGTCACAAAAGGACAAAAACTCTATGATTTCATTTATATGAGGGACCTACCTACAGTCGTCAAATTCATAGAGAGAGAAAGTAGAACGGCGGTTACCAAGCTCTCAGGGAGGGGTAATAGGAAGCTGTGTAACGAGTATGGAGTCTCAGTTTGCGACATCTGCTCACAACACTATGAATACACCTAACACTGCTGAACTGTAAACTTAAAATATTTAAGATGGTAAATATGATATGCTTTTCCCCACAATAAAAAAGTGTGACACAAAGCAAAGCTTATTGGCGCTCTGCTCTGTGGCGGTGCTGAAGGCACGCTCTTGCCCTCTGAGTATCAAACACCCATCACACCCACAGTCAGAGCACACAGTCATCAGGCAGAAGGCTGAGCAGGGTTTCTATCACTTTGCATTGGCAATTCCAAGCTCAAGATTCACTCTGAAGCTTAGAAACAAAAGAGGGAAAGTTAGAAGAGTTAGCTAAGGACTGGTTGGATATGTCCTCATTTTCTCAAAACTTATTCTCCAGCAACTAACTGAAAACCAGTAGTTTTTCTAGCTATGCCCCTTATAATTCATTCATGCTCATTAATATGCAAACACCAGTTTCTCAGCTGGCAGTGATTTCATGAATTTTTAATTTACATGGGATGAGCCAGGGATTGAAATTCTAAACTAAACCAACAATACAGAGGATTCTGAGTGTTGTTTTAATTTCTAGATTAAGAATCTCCAAATGAATCCATGGGCATCATTACGTGGAACAATCATCCGGGAATTATCGAAGCAAATTGGTGAGTTTCTGCCTTACGGGTATTATCAAAGACACACTTTTAAGGGTATATATTTGGGGATCGTTAAAAACAGTGAAACCAATGACATTTCTTATCATCAATCAATGTTGGATAACATGCTGGCCACCTGGTAAATGTTCACCGAGATCCCAACACTATAGAAAAGCCACAATAATTTGTGGCTTTGTGACTAATATGTAAGAGACTCACTTTAGCATAAAGGAAATCAGATTTAAAAAGCAAATTAGAAAACAGAAATTGAGAAACAGTGAACACAATTCCTTCTAGAATTGCAAATCAAATTCTGGATTATTGATTCTAAAATAAGCAAGGCAGAGGGAAGAGCTTTCTTTTCAGAGGGCAAAGCCCAACAGAAATTTAATACATGTCCCTTATGTCATTTTAAATGTCTAAAAGCCACATTAAGAATGTAAACAGAAGTAAAATTGTAATAGTTTATTTAACCCAATATATCCCAAATATTCTTATATCAACAAGTAATCCATATTGTTTTCTAAATATTAATAAAATGTTTGTATTCTTTTTTTCTTACATCTTTGGGATTTGGTGTATATTTTATTAACCTCTGTTAATAGTGTATTGGTGTGTGTATTAACCTCTCAGGAGCAGCCACATGTAAATGCTAAAACAGCCTCTAGTGGCTGCCATATTGGAAACAGAACTATGGATCCAAAGAATGTGTTCATCTGACAGGATAGGGACTAGCTCTTGAAAGTCAAGCATATCTCTATACTTCACTCTCTAGACTGTTCTTACTGTATTCCTCAAAGACCAGTCAGGAACATCCTGCGTAGATGCATTCACTGTTCCTTTGGCTAGACAGCTGGTAATTCAACTTTGATCACTAACGGAACCATCATTATCTTTTGCAAAATCAGTTTACTACTATTGCTTCTTGATTTTTCCAACCAGTAAACTGACTCACTTTTTCAAAATTTAACTTTATCCTAAGTAACATCATCTATGTCACAGATTTGATATTTTAATTATATTTCTTAAAAGGGCCAATTTAACACTTAAAAGCAGCTTTAGTGCTCTGTCTCAAGCCAACAACTAAGCTAAAATTGGCTCTCATTTGCAAGTCAGTTTTGGCATCATCTTTCCATTTGGCACAAGCAACCTCAGATATATTACTATTTCCTGAGTCCCCTGACACTCAACATTTATATGGCTGAGTGTGACACAGCATCTCCATCAAGAGTACCTCTTGTCTGGGCACCGCCACGAACAACAGGGCTTTTCCTCATTTGTATTCAGCTGTCCAAAAGCTATAGAAGTAGAGTAAAAGCTCTTGCTCTAATGACAAGCCATGGTGACTCAGTCTCAGGGGAACCCAGTTAATAATTAATAATGATGGCAGCTAAAGTTTACTGAACTACATGCCAGACACTATCATAAGTTTATATATATAATATGATATTATATCATATATCATGATGATTAGTATCTCACTCACATAATTGTCAAAAACCTGCTTTTGTCCAGATAAGGAAACAAAGCATAGAGCAGTTAAGATAGCTTCCCATGGTCACAAAGCTGACAAGTTGTGGAGCTGAGATTCAAAGTCAACAAATCGGACTTTGGAACCTGGGAATTACCAAGAATAGAAAAAATGGAAATTGAAAAAGACATGCTTTATGGTCACAAACACAAGTACTTCAAAGACAAATAACCACCCAAGAAACGTGGAGACCAAGGAAGCAATATTTTCTAATACACAGAAGGACAGAAGGCAAGTAAAATAATTTAGAGTGCTTTCAAAATGTCCTCTGTAAATCACAGTGGAGAACACATCTTACTTAAAAAGGAAGGGAAAACAAGCATGAAAATTCAAAGGAACAAAAATTTTGGTAACACAAAGAGAAAGAAGATGGAAGGATGAATGAATGGTTAGATGGATTTGAAACAGGAGGGAAGGAGGCAGGGCATGACCTTTAAAAGAATGACATGGGCATATGTCATAGGATATGGGCATTGGGCATTGACATAGGACATGACAAAAAGTGGTTAGAACCAACTAGGTCCAAGATGGTGGAAGAGTCAATGCCCAGGAGACTGAAGCTGCATTATACACACGCTCATTGTTAATACACCAGCAAGCTAAATGACATACCCGCCAGTGTCATGACAGTTCTAAGGCAAACCATAAAAGGCCAAAAAGTGGGTGGTGGCCCTAGTTCTAGAAATCCTTGTCCCTTCTCCAAGCTAGTTGGAGTAATCCTCCTACTCATTAGTCTATGAAATTATCCAGCCCATAAAACTAACCACCCCAGGACTTCCCTGGCGGTCCAATGGCTAAGACTGCACGCTCCCAATGCAGGGGACCCAGGTTTGATCCCTGGTCAGGGAAATAGATTCTGCATGCCACAACTAAGTTGCCTTAAAAAAAGGAAACAACTAGCCACCTCATATTTCAGGGTCTCTCGCCTTCCGAGATGGCCCACACTTTCGTCTGTGGAGTGTGTGAGACAGACCACATTCTGTCTATGGAATGTGTATCTCTCTAAATAAATCCACTTCTTAGCTGTCACTTAGCTGTGTCTCTTACTAAATTCTTTCTGTGCTGAGCCATAAAGAATCTGAGCTTCACTAAGTCTTGAGACTGAGTGTATGATTTCAATTAAGACAGTGGGTTCAAGTCCCAGTCTGAGCTGTGCAGTTTCAGATTGATCGATGAATAGATGAATGGATGGACAGACACATAAGCATACAAACATTCACTCCAGGCTCAAGAGCAGAGAACAGGGAAAATTATAAGGGCACACCCCATCTCTCTGAGCATCCCAGAAGGGGCCAATCATACGTGATATCACACCAGCCACTCTCAAAGGCAATCTGGGGATCTTATTCTCATCACTGTACCAAAGCTGCAAGGTGAGCTGTGCTGACAGCCTGATTACGTGGCAAGGGTTCTACAAAGTGAAAGAAGATAAAAATCCACTTACATGTACTCCCTATGGGCAGAGTGTACCGCGGCCGCATTGCTGTAACGCCATAGGACAATTGCTGATGACAGGACATCGAGGATGGCATCAAACTAGAAGGAGGAGACACAGTGTTAGTCGTTTTCCAGAGTTAATAGGTCACAACTGTGAAGACACATGGCAATTGTTCTGTGACTTGGAACAGCTGAACCAGTGACCTCAGAGCAAAGAGGCTTCACATCATTGCAATGCTGGCCACTCAGCATCCTCAAGGTGGAGCTCCTGGGAATTCTAAGTCAGGGCAGCCAACACGCCCACGTGGTGTAGGGTCATGGCTCCTCCCGGTCGCTTGCTGCCGGGCGTATGGGGAGAGCCACACTCTATGTGCGCTGAGCTCTGCTCCAGGGACCCCTGACTGCCAGCACCCTGGTGATGGGGGTGGGGTGATGACACTTATGACACAAGTGAAATTGATCTCCCCAGGGCAGGCAAGATAATTTCAGCATTTTCCTGTACGTCCCAAGCAAAGGATTTGGCCCAAGGACTCTGTGTTTCTGGCTCTCAATAGGACTGTTCTACCTGGGGTCCAGGGGTGAGGGTGGGGTCACCCAGGGTGCTCCATGAAGTCTGCCAACACTGTGAAATTGGATACAAAAACCAATGCGTTTGTTCGAATGAACAAGTGAATGTGTAAGAAGAGAGTGAAGAAAGGAGGGGAAGGAGAGAGGAGTGTGAGTGAGAGAGGTGGGCAGAGTAGGAGGGTGACGTGTGTGTAATTTCTGGAGAGATAGTCCACACCTTTCAAAAGATTCTGAAAAGAATCTGCCAGCCTCAAAACATTAAGTCCTCAAAACAACAGGAAAAGTGGCTTTGGGAACAGGGAACACACACCATCAAGTACAGGAAGCCCTGAAGCAGGAGAGCTGTTGAAATGAGCTTTCTTCACATGAGTCACCTCACCCCACCACACTTATCGTCTGGAAAACTACAAGCACTAATGCTCTCTCTAAGATGTGGGGAGACTTTACCCAAGTTTTCAGTATCTGAGACCCATCTTCTCTAATCAAATCCCATCAGGAAGCAGGTTCAGAAACCAGAGTACCCCTAGTCTGGCTGTAGACTGACATTCTATTGACGGCAGCCCCATCTTAACTCACATCACCTTTGCCCACACCAGCAAATGCTTCACTTCAGTATGTGTCCATTTTCAAACCTACAACCTTAAGTGGCTGGGGAAAGGGCTAAACCCTTTTTAAAAAAAAAATCCTCTCAAGGATTTGCAGAAAACATGGTGGCCCTGATCAGCTGTTGAGAATTATACACTGTCGTTGCAGTTTATTTCTATCAAATTATAATTGTTTGTAGAAGTGACTTCCATAGAAGGTATGTTTGTCATGCTCTCTCTCTCGTCTGCTAACCACCCTCTTAAATCAGAGGCCCCAGCATGAGATTTGTGGGCCCGGGAGAAACGTGCAAAACTTCATAAAAGTACATTTCAGGTTACTTACTGCAAACCCAAAAGCAGAGGCGCTGTACCTCATAACGGAGACAGCTAAAAAGAAAGAAAATAGTATTCAGAATATTTTAAGATCTTGTGAAGATTTTCTCATTTGTGAGAGTATTCATATATTTGATATGGCCTTTTAAACATCACTGGAAAAGTTCTATGAGAATGAAATTAAAAATTAACTGTATTTGTCATATCTGAGAATTAAAAAAAAAAACTCAAGAGTGATATGAAAAGACTCCAGACTTCACTTTCAAGGATCTCCCTTCCCAGTGTACCCTGAAGCACCAAAGGGCCAGCTTCTGAATGAAAATGCTCAAGTGATTGTCAATCAAATGACTGCTGAGACTCTGAGAATTTAACAACTGGGAATAGAGGGCTAGGAATCATATTAAACTTTGAAAGTGAAACTGTAACCATCTGAACTGTTCTCATAATAAGGTATTTACTGATACACACACCATTGCTAGCACAGTTGGAAAAAAATCTCTTGCCCTCCAGAGCTTAAAATCCAGCATGGACCTCAATAAAACTGTTTAGGAAAACAAGAATAAATTATCTTAAACAAGAGATTTCTACAAAAGTAGGTGCCACAATTATAATTAAGACATATTTCATCCATACTCAAAAACCAATCTACCTTTTGGGGGGCAAGTTGATTGGGTAGCACTTTCGTCTGCTTCTGTGACCTGTTCTGTGCCAAAACCACGTACAGCTTCCAAGACAGTTCTCAATTTGACTTAATAAGGCAAGGTTCCAGGCAAAAGTCGTATTAAAACTCACTAATAAAGAATGAAACCCAACCCTGAGGGTCAGCAAGGCTGTGAAGTGGATTGTTCCAGGCACAGGTGTTACAAGCACTCACTCAAGGAATAAGGAAGGCATGGATAGAAAGCATGGAAGTCAATATCCCTTTGGACTCCCACTCAACTCAGCACATGTCCCTTCTCTGAGAGCTGCTCTATGTTTATCCACATGGACCCCAGGCAGCCGTATTGGGCTTTGTACTCCTGCCCTCAGCCACGGGGTTGGGGGTGGGGGGACATTCAACCCAGGGCAACCCAAACATGTTTCATTTTCTGTGTATGAGGAATTCCTCTGTGTAGCAGAAATAGAATCTAAGAATTTTATTGTTATAAAGGATGTAGCTGATAAATACACTAAGAACTCATTTCTCCCAACTCTGTCAATATACCTATCTTCTTTGCCTAGCAACAATTTTGATGGATTTTTGAATGCTGCTGTTGTCGTTCAGTCACTAAGTCGTGTCCAACTCTTCACAACTCCATGGACTGTAGCCCACCAGGCTTCTCTGTCCATGGAATTTCCCAGGCAAGAGTACTAGAGTAGGTTGCATTTCCTTTCCCAGGGGATCTTCCCGACCGAGGGACTGAATGAGTCTCCTGCATTGGCAGGCAGATTCTTGACCACTGAGCCACCAGGAAAGCTCCTTTGAATGTTATAAGCAACCAACTACTGACTTGATTTTTATAGATAATTGGGACACGTGATTGGCAAGTGTTCTAGTAAAGTTTCCAACTAAAAATTAAACGAATAATTGAGACTGGGATTCTACTTGGTCAATTTACCCTGTTGGAATTGAAACTTGGAAACATCAGAGCTAGGGTTGGCCATGGTTTGTTACACACATTGAGGAGCAGAGAGACAGGCATGGGGTATAAACACAGGCTCCTCTGTCCATGGAATTTTCTAGGCAAGAATGCTGGAGTGGGTTGCCATTCCCTTACTGTCTGAGACACCAGGGTAGATTAAATAGAGTGGGTATTTTACCTAATATGGGGTCAAGGAATTGGCAGGTTTAGATCAGGAGGCTCATGGCAACAGTTGCTATGGAACCTGGTTAATTCCAGAGATTTTTGTCCTGTGACCTTGCTATAGGTCTCCACACCTGTGACATTGACATAGGGCTCCACAAGTTACAGATTTCAAAGTTGACACCCACTTGATTTTATTAAGAAACACAGGAAACTTGTCTCAGAGACTCTAGAATCCAGCAAAGGATACAGCCACTGAAGGGGGTTTCCCTGACTCCATGGCAGTCAAGGCCCATGATATCATGTACTTTCAGAACTATACTGGAAAATTCTGCTTGGGTGGCTTAAGCCTGCCCAGTGGATGAATCACTGATAGGACAAGTGAAACCTTTATGTTGTTCTACACCCCCATGCATCAAGGAAAATGGGAGCAGGAGGGCTCCGGGACCACCTAGAGTCCTGAAGAGCAGGAAGGCATTCCCAGGTCCCATTTACTTCTAAATTGGTTCCATCTAATTTTCTAGATGAGAAAGGCTGAAGATTGTGTGGGGAATTGAGGGTGCACTGAAGGGCCCTCCACTTGGCCACAGCTCTGGCAGCTGTCCTGTGGGAGCAATCCCCAAGCTTTTGAGATGACAGAACAGCAAATAGTCATTAGCACAGGACCCAGTGGAAGAGATCAGTCAGCTTTTTAGGAGTTTCTGAAGAGTAAATGACTTGGTGGGGGCGGGAGTGTGGGGAGCCATAACTGGACACGACATACTCTAGTTCTGGGATAAGAAGAGCCTCAAAGGTGGGACTAGTTTAGACAGCCCCTGCTCCCACAGAAAGAGAGCCACCTGTGGGGTTTTCATCATGGCATTTTCAACCTCCCTCACACTCAGAACGAGTTCCATTTGAAGAAGTCCTGGGCCAGAATGACCCACCGAGGCAGAGATTACAGGAAGGCCCTGCAGTCCACATGTACCTGGGTGAGGGGAGCTGTGAAGCCAGCAAAGATCCATCAAAAGTCCAGTGGTGCCTTTCATGCAAGTGCTAGACTCAATGCTGGACAACAAAGAGGAAAAGGCCCTTTTGACCTCAGGCCATTATGCTGCAAGCTGCCAAGGTCCAACCCCATTGCAAGGGCAAAGCTCTCCTAGAAAGGCTGTTCTTGGTTGATGCAGAGGTCCAGCTGAAGGTAATGAAGTCTCTGTGGCTCCGCACGTGGTGTGAGGCTGTTTAATACCGCAGCTGCTCCTGAATAGAGCACCTGAAACTGAGCAGGGCCCTGCATACAAAAGCCTTTCTGCGTCACTTGCTTTCTTGTTTGCAGGAAACAGGCTTCATTCAGCCTCCAAGGCCTTCCCCGAGTTCCAAACAGCAGATTCTAATAAGGGAAGGGAGGGGATGTAGAGACAAGGGAGGAGCAGCCAAGAAACAAAAGTTGGGGCTTTACAACAGGATCCTGGTTCCCTCTCAAGGGATATGTACATAGCAGTATCTTAGTGACTCCATGGACTGTAGCCCTTTCAGGCTCCTCTGTTCATGGGATTTCCCAGGCAAGAATACTGGAGTGGGTTGCCATTTCCTATTCCAGGGATCTGTTAACAGTTTTGTATATACTGAAACTCCCATGAGGTAGGAGAAATTAACTGTATGCTGTCCACAAGCACTCATAGCCCAGACCAGTAAGGACCAGAAGGTTGATGATGCTCCCTATTACCTCACCACCAACCAATCACAGAATGTCCATGAGCTGATCACTCCTTCCTCTTTGAACCACTGCAATAAAACTCCTCACTACCCACTCCAGGTTGGAATTGACAGTTTTGAGGGCATTAGCTGGCTGTATCCCCCTTCACCTGGCAAAGCAATAAAGCTATTCTTTTCTACTTCACCCCAAACCTGTCTCCACATTTCAGTATGATACAAAAGTGTACAGACAATGAATCTTGGCTACACATTCCAACTGTCAGCAGCCTCCAAATTCATCTGGATACCAATGGTACCAGTGGGGAAATTGGGGAAATTTTCAGCAATGTTTCTGGTCCTCACATTCAGAGACTGTCTCTAACATTCATCACTGAACCGTGCACTCAGGGAAGCAGTACTACCTACAGGCCACCGAGTCTCATTCCCTAAGGAGCTGAGACCTAGACTACTCCCCACCTCTCACTTCCCCGTGATGAGAGTGAAAGCAGGCTGCCATCTGATTAGGCTGACCTTACACATCCAGAAACGCACACATAGCAACGGGGCTCCTCTCACTTTCCCTGCTTTCTTGTTTTTGTTTTTTTTTTTAAATATATTAAGACTCAGAGTCCTTAGGATGTTCCTAAGTCAAATGAAAATCTGCAGCTTGGGGCCTGCCTAGCAGCCATTCCCCATTTGGGTAGAAGGGCCCTGAGACTCCTCTGGAAACAGGAGGTCACCTACCCTCAGACTATGGGGTTTGGGTGGGATGTCACCATGACCCCCACTCTAGCCTACCCCCAGTCCCATGGCCAAAGTTAATGATTTAAAGATGGCACAGTTCAATCTGAGCCAGTGAGGACCTGTCCTGAGATTCTGCTGAAAATACTGGGAAGAGGATGTCTCTATCTAAGAGAGGACACAGAGCTGGCAGCATGAGAACAGGAGCTGCCAGTAGCAATTTCGCCCTCAGTGATGAAGGCCAGCTTAGAATGAGGCCAATACAGAGGAAAGCGGATATGAAGATAACGAACCAAAGCCACTTCAGCCAGTCTGAGTTGAGTTTGTATCACTGGATATAATACATCTTGACCCAAATCATCCCTTTCCAAAAATCTCTTTTAATGCCTAAGAAATGGACAAACACTTTCTACCAAAAGGTTCATAGCAGGTTTGCATGATTTATCATAACAAAACACTGGACACAATTTAAATATCCAGCAGTAGGGTAATGATTAAAGAATGATCCATCTAAAGAATAAGCTATATATATAGCTGTTCAAAAACGTTTAGCAAGTGTACTGCTGGCTAATGCTTATTTTAGCATACAAGAAAGAATAATAATATTGATAATAAATAGCTGGTGTATTGAATGCCATCAGTACTGGTGTCATGGGAAAGGAATGCGTCCAGGTCAGGAGCAGTTCTGGCTGAAAAGTGAAAGTGTTAGTCACTCAGTCATGGCCAACTCTTTGCGACCCCATGGACTGTAGCCCACCAGGCTCCTCTGTCCGTGGAATTCTCCAGGCAAGAATACTGGAGTGGGCTGTCATTCCCTTCTCCAGGGGATGTCCCAGACCCAGGAATCAAATCCGTGTCTCCTGCATTGTAGGCAGATTCTTTACCGTCCAAGCCACTAAGGAAGCCCCCTGGCTGGTACAGATGCAAACTGAATGGAGAGGTCAGAAGGGGCTTCACTGAGAAGGTGAGATTTGAACAAAGATCTGGAGGAGGTGAGGGAGTGAGTCACACAGTCATCTAGATGAAGAAACGCCCAGATAATGGGAAGAGTCAGTGCAAAGGCCCTGAGGTGGAGTACCTGGACCGTATGAGGCCATTTGGTCTGAGACAAAAGGGAGTAAGAGGGGAGCTATGTGAGATAATAGATCTCCTTACTGTTTGGGAATAGGTAGAAAAGGTAAGCAACAAAATGATATATGTGATACTGTCCATTTACACTCTGAAATGCACTGAAAACAACTTTTATTTTAAAAATCCATCAAATGATAACAGCAGTTAATCTTTGGTGGGTGGGAATATTTGAGTAGATTTCTTTCTACTTCTTTGTACTGCCTATATTTTCCACAACCAGCCTATACATCCTTTCAAACTAGAAAAAGAAACACATTTTATTTGAGGGAAAAGCTAGCCAACTTGTAACAATGCAGCAGAAATCCTATTTATGATGCACACCAGGGAGCAGGCGGCATTGTGAGCTCATGAGCACACAGGAGCTTCTGCTTAAGAGGAACGCAAGCTACCGTACACATCTTCATTATGTCTCTGTTTTTGAAACCCATTTCCCCAAGGCCAAATCACCTACATGAAAAGCCTGGAAATGCCTCCAAAGAGTTCTCAGAAGCACAGTGGGGGCAGACAGGCCAGGGACACAAGCAAAATGTCACTTCCCCCCTAAGGGCCCTCCAGCCTCCCTAGTTTTTGTGGGTCCTACACTCTTCTTTCATTGACATGTCAAGGGGGTAATAAGAGCTACACTCCCAGAAGCACACATGCAACAGAAGTCCTAAATAAATATTTATACAGGTCTAAAGACCAGACCTTCTTTAAATAAATCCCACTAAGGCCAGAAATCACTTCAGCTGGAAACTCCAATTCAAACAGAAGGACAGCTGGAAAATGGATCAGACCCAGGCAACCCATTGTCAGGGCCAAACCGCATGCAAATCACGCAGCTGAGTAAGCAGCAGGAGCAGTGGGCTCCCAGAGAGGCTTCGGGAGGAGCAAAGTGCCTTAGAAATGCACAGAGAGGTGAGAGAGCCAGTGAGGCAACTGAGGGTCAAGGCCTGGAGCCCCTCAAGGATGAAACAAAGAAGGCCATTTCAACTGCAGGCAAAATTTAACCAACAATGAGGACCCATCTGTCATTCTCACCAAAGCCAGGCAATAATTGTCTTGAGTCTTAGCACTCTTTTAGTAATACCCCAGGCCCCATAACACCTCTGGGTTGCTAAATTATGTACCCAGTAAAGCTCCATTAATAAATCAATCCCACTTTAATTAGACCACCTCTGTCACTCAGATGCCTAGCAACCACCTCACCCACAGCCATGGAACAAACTCGACTTGTGAACCCATCTTTCCATCATCCAAATTTCATCATACTGGCTGCAATCTAGGCAGCAGGAGGAGACAAAATTGACTGATGTTCTGACTCACTTAAACAGAACCTCCGACAGCTTTCAGACGCTCCCTCCCACTCAAACAAGAATATAACGTACTACCAAAAATGAGTGACAGGATGTTGAATTCAGTCATCACTGACGGCAAAGAGGGAACGCAGTTGGAAAAACAAATCAACAACACTGTTGAACCTGTTCAGCTACTCATCTTCAGTGGCAGCACAGTAAAAACCTTGTACTTTGTCTAGACCAGCAAATGCAAGAGGGCCACCTGAGGATGAAATTTAGAAGTTTTTGTTCGACCCATATAGTATGATTCAAGTATCAGAAATATGAAAATTTTTAATTGAGAGATTTCACAAATTCGGAAAAGAAAAGGGAGGGAGGGAGGAAAGGAAGGAAGGAATGGAAAAAACCATCTGAATTTTTGGCTTGTCTCAAAAACCCGAGATCTGCTGGTGCTGAGCAGTCCCTTTCAGCATAGCCAGTGTTGTGTTCAGACAGGACGTGTTCTTGGGCAGCCGTCTTTCCTGCCGCATTGGATCTGGCTGGCCTCGCTCAACTGGCCCCTTTGGGTATGTAGCTGACCAGGCAGGCTTGGTGGTGTAGCCCGGAGCAGCTTAAGGGAAGAGATAGCAGTATCATCCCCATGCCTGCAATGCCCAGCAAAATGCCTGCTAAAGATTCACGTGGGCTTCACGCACACTAGCGTCTGACATCTCCAGTGTCAGGTATGGCTCCTGGCAAATCACAGAAAGCTGTATCATGGGTCAGTTCTCAAAGCCTACACCATTCTTTGAGAGCTTCATCTTCCCTGGAATCTGAGACGCTTTCATTAGCCCCGTCAGGCCATGGGCACTGACCACCCACCGTCCAGGGCTCTGCCTATCTGCAAAGAGTCCTTGCCAAGACCTCAGGAATGACTATGAAGGTTTCTCTTTCTTCCATGTGACCAAGAGACAGGCAGTCATGTACAGAAAGTAGCCATAAAGTTCCTTCCCCCATCCCATCACACCATAACCTGTGTGACCCACAGCAAGAATGTGTATGAAGACATTAGAAATCACTGCTCTTGAGCTACTGCTGTGGGGCAGGGAATGTCATTTGATGGTGACCTGGGCAGCTTTGCTGTAAACGATGCACTTGCATTCAGGTTTATAACAGGAGGAAAATCCCAAAGTGTCTTGCCTGGACTTCCCACATCCACCTAACTGTCCCTGTGCCTGCACCTCTGCCCCAGCCCATTCTCACCATGCAGCCAGAGTGGTTCTACCTGCCCCACATCCAGGAAAGGCCTAGGTCCTTATGATGGATGAGGCCCCATGCACTGACCTCCTCCCC
Source organism: Oryx dammah (assembly GCF_014754425.2). Classification (NCBI taxonomy): domain Eukaryota; kingdom Metazoa; phylum Chordata; class Mammalia; order Artiodactyla; family Bovidae; genus Oryx; species Oryx dammah. The sequence goes on from NW_024070211.1 coordinate 73,222,410, forward strand.
TTATAGCTGCACCTGCTCACTGACCTCCCCTGAGCCAGGCACACTCCTGCAAGCCTGGGTTCTAGCTAGTACTTCCACCCAGAGCATTCTTACCCCAGAATCCAACTGGTCCAGTCCCTCATTGCCTTCAGGTCTCTGCTCAAAGCTCAGTTTGTAGGCCTGTCCTGACTTCCCTACTTAATACTGCAACCTTCCCTTTACCAGGCTCTAGGTTTCCTTTATCCAGAACACATACATTTACCACACCATCCCATTTACTAACCTACAAACATTGTATACCATTTGCCCACACACAAAGGCTGTAGGCTTTTCATTTTTATTCCTTGGTGTCTCTCACATACCCAAATCACTGTCTGAACACATGAAAACACTCAGGTTGATAGGTTGATTGAAATAATACCTTCCCCTTACCTCCAACTTGCAGTGAATAGAGTCTTCAGGGAGAGAGCAGACAGGACTAGGATTCTACATGCAGACAGGCCTCGATGGGTGACCAAGCAGCCATTCCCTTAACAAACAGGAGTGGCAGCCTGCACTCTGCAGGGTGTCACAGAGAAAGCAGCCTCTGTAAGGCCCATTCCCTGAAGGAGAATTTGGAGCATCTGGAAAGAGCAAAACTCTAGGACTATGGGAAGGGCCAGAATAGTCTTGAACTCAGAAAGTTAAGAGCCAGACAGAATAAGGAGTACACATATATTCAAAAGAAGTCAGAATGAAAACAACCCAGGGAGAGTCTCCACCCTGCACCAGGGCATCTCGCTCCTTCCAACACACAGCAGAAGGTCATTCTCTCTGCTTCAGTGAATGTAAAATGAAAGGCACTCTCCCCCATCCCAGAGTGGGAATCAGTCTTCCTAGAAATGTGAATGAGACAACTGCCACTTAATAGGGAGAAACCAGATTTTGAGAGGCTCTCAGGGGTTCTAGGCACAAGAAGCGCTAGTTCAGGGATGAAAAGCCCAGAGCCCAGTTTTTCAAGCTAGAGTTTCTTCAGCAGCAGATTTTCACTTTCCTTCTTCTACAAACCAGGAATAAATAGGCAGAAGAGCTATTGGAAACACAATTACCCACCTCTGATGATCACTTACAGACTGTTGTCAGTGGAGTAACCCATCAACCCTCACTGGTTGCTACATTCATTCCAAAGTTCTCACTTGCCAGAACTAAGGGGAGGAGCTGGGTTCTTGGGGAACATCACCTTCAGGTTTCTAACAATCCCCTTTACATATGATTTTACTCCCGCCCCCCTGTGCTTTGGTTATTGGGATGCCAGCACAGCTCTATTGCCTGTGGGCAACAGGCCTGGCTAGGGGTCCTCAGATGATACTCAGACTCTAACCTGCAACCCTCTCCAGAACAACCAGAGCAGCCTGAGCTCCTTAATCTTCCTTCATTCAATAAACAAATACTTATTGAGCATATACTATGTGCCATTCACTGCTGTGATGAGCTGGGGATACAGCCATGACTTGCCCAGTGATTTGATAAAACGTGCCTCTAAAAGTCCTAACTATCCCTTCATGACAGAACGCTGCTACTTTTGCCTCATAAAGAAAGCATTCACTGAACAGAAAACAGAGGTGGGAGAGTTTCATAAAACAGAACCCTGACAGTTTGTTGTCTCTAGACTACTGTTTGAGTGTCTGCTCTGCTCAGTCATGACTGACTCTGCAATCCCGTGGACCATAGCCTGCCAGGCTCCTCAGTCCATGGGATTCTCCAGGCAAGCATACTGATGTGGGTTGCCGTTCCTACTCCAGGGGATCCTCCCTACCCAGGAATCGAACCTGTGTCTCTTGCATCTCCTGCACTGGCAGGTGGATTCTTTACCACTAGCACCACCTGGGAAGCCCCTGTTTGAGTGTGGTTGCTAGAAATTTGAAGCTTGAATGCTCATTCTCAAACCATTATTTCTTAGCTGGCTTAGCATCTCTCCTCTGGCACCCAAAGCCCCTGTCCCTGCTGCCCTCACCTTTCACCACACAGAAGAGATCCTGGTGTCTTCTCCAACCAGCCTGTGAAAACCTAAAGTCAGGCTCATTCCATAGTATTCAACTTTCTATCCCCAGGGTCTGTGAAAGCACCAGCCCATAGTGGCTGCATAATAAATGCTTACTGAGCAATAAATGCTTACGAAATCCCTAAACCTACTAATAACATCTGGTTTTTAATTTAACATGCAAGGATTAATCAAAAGCTAATGCTATGGGCAATGAGAGCTGGCAAGAGGATAGATCCTGCCACCCAAGTCCACCCTTGTCAGATGACTTAAGATGCCCCTTAGCCCAGCACCTATGACACCACACCACACATTGGACTTCTTTGGTAAAAACAACTGCTAATGGAACTTTTTTAAAAAACAACATATTGTGGGGAAGAAGAATACACTGAATAAGACTTTAAAGACTTGGCTTTAAAAAAATGGTGCTGAAAAATATGTACTTAATTGAGCTGAATCTAAGTCATTAGAAAACCATTAACATTATCACTCAGAGAATAAAAGTTAAACAAGGTAGAAAAAGGACTTTTCTCCTCTCCTTCTCTACCACTGTCCTCTATAAAACCCACCAAAGCAACACGAAGCAAGGAAAACTAGAAAAAGAATATAATGACCAGAGACACTAAGAAATGACCAACCCAAAACCCAAATTTAAAGAGTAAATTTAATGCATCTATCAAATACATTAAAACTTACATTATAGG
>NW_024070211.1:73225122-73262204 GCF_014754425.2 Oryx dammah
ATTTAATGCATCTATCAAATACATTAAAACTTACATTATAGGAATATAGAAGGAATGTGCTGAGAGCTGATAATATACCTCAATCAAATCTTATGCAGAGCTCAGAGTTTTCCTCAGTTCAATAGTACAATCATCAGGATACAACTGACGACCCCTTACAAGCAACAGCAAGTTTTGGAGTGAGCCCCAGCATCCACGCCTGATCCCTTTTCCCACATTTCACACACCAGAGAGCAAAGAAGGTGAAACCAAAGGAACAGTTGCTTAGAAAGCACTGGTACAAGATTCAGGCCATTGGGAAATCAATGGCATCTTCAGGGAAAGGAGCAGAGGTTCCTCTGTCAGCTATGCAGTCTTCTCTTGCTCACAAAGCAGGAAGATGCTCCCTACAACTGAGACTGGATGGAAAATGTACAGAGAAAAGGTACTCAAAGCTGCATGCAGCTCTGCAAACATCCCCAGATATTAGGACACGGATGTATGGCAAACTGGCAGACAGAACCAGGGAACCAAAGGGAAATGAGAAGTTAATTTAGCAAGGCCACCAGACATTAAGTCAATGCACAAATACCAGTTATTTCTATACCAGATAGTAAGAAGATACAATTTTTAAAGATACAGCATTAAAATCAAATATCTAGAGGGGAAACTTATAAAAAATGCATAAGAGCTCTACCAAGAAAAATAGTAAGACATTGCTGAGAGAAATTAGAGTAAGCACACCATGAAGAGACAATACCATGTTCGTGGATTTGAAGAGTTACTATTAGCAATCAAAACTCTAGCAGTTTTTTAATGAGAATTGATAAACTGATTCTAAAGTTTAAGTAGAAAGCAAAGAGTCATGAGTAGTCAGATAGTACTGAACAACACAGAAGACAGTCACTGCTGCTACTGCTGCTGCTAAGTCGCTTCAGTCGTGTTCAACTCTTAGCGACCCCATGGACTGCAGCCCACCAGGCTCCTCCGTCCATGGGATTTTCCAGGCAAGAGTACTGGAGTGGGGTGCCATTGCCTTCTCCGAAGACAGTCACTACCAGATATCAAAACTTATTTCAAAGCTATGGTAATTAAGACAGAATAGTACTGACACACGAGTAAACAAAAAGATCACAGAATGAAAAAGATCCACACATATAGGGTGACAATAAAGGTATCCTAAGGTACAGTAGAGGAAAGAAAGGTCTTTTCAATAAATGGTACTGGGCCATTGACCCTTCCTCACACTGTACACAAAACACAATTGTAGATGAGCTATAGATATAAATATGCTAAGTAAATGATAACATAGGAGATATCTGAAATATAATATGGGAGGATATTTTCATAATCTTGTGGGCAATAAACAATTTCTTAAATAGGACTTAAATATACTCATCATAAAGGGAAAGATCATTAGATTAAACTACATGAAAAGATCTTATTAAATGAGCAAAACAGCCACAGGGTAGAAGATATTTATAACACTGATAACTACTAGCAGACTTGAATCCAGAATATATTAAGTCTAACAAATGAATAAGAAAGAGAAAAACAACCCACTAGGAAAATGGGCAAAAGACTTAAGAAAGCTCCTCATGAAAGATGATGGATACGTGACCAAAAAACATTCGAAAATATGCTCAACTTCGTTAGTCATCTGCGGAAATAAAATTTGCCAGTCTATGTCCGATGCAGGATACGGCACGCTTGGGGCTGGTACATGGGGATGACCCAGAGAGATGTTGTGGGGAGGAGGGTGGGAGGGGGGTTCATGTTTGGGAATGCATGGACACCCGTGGTGGATTCATGTCAATGTATGGCAAAACCAATACAGAATTGTAAAGTAAAATAAAAAATAAATAAATAAATAAAATTAAAAATAAATAAATAAATAAATAAAACCCACAGAGAGATACCACGACAAAAGAAGAAAAAAAGGCTGACCATTTCTAATGTTAGTAAGGATATGATACAGCTGGAACTCTTAAAAACTGCTGGTAGAAATGTAAATTGGCACACTTCAGAAAACTGGTTGCCAGTATCTATAAAAGCTAGTCATGCTCTATGGCCCAGTCATTCTTTTCCCCTGTACCCAAGAGAAATGCACACATATGGATACCAAAAGATGCTGACCAAATGTTGACAGTAGCAGTGTTCCTAATTGCCAAAGCTGTAATCAACCCAAATATTCAACAGTAGAGTGGATAAGTGGCTGGTACTGTATATTCATCCAATGGAACACCAGACAACAGTGACAATAAACAAATTACAGCTACTCACAACTACATGTATGAGTCTCAACAAATGATGATGAGATGGAAAAGAACACAAAAAGCATTCACTGGACAGATAATCTATTTATGATTCTGTCTGCATAACTCTGAAGACAGACAAAGCAATGTATGGTGGTAGAATTCAGGATAGTGGTTACCTCTGGGGCAGGAGCAATGACTGGGAAAGGGCAGGAGAAGGGATTCTCAGGTGAAAAGATGAGAGAGTGTGAGTGGTGGTTACACAGATGTGTTCATTTCATGAAAATTTAAAATGTATAATTTTGATCAGGACACTCTAATGTGTATCTATTATACTTCAATTTTTCACAAGAATACTTATAAATCAGCATTTTTTTAAAGTCCAAGGAATAAAGAAGATGTGGTACATTTATAATGGAATATTACTCAGCCATAAGAAAGAATAAAACAATGCCATTTGCAGCAATATGGATGGATCTAGAGATTGTCAGACTAAGTAAAGTAAGTCTGACAGAGAAAGATAAATATCTTATGACATTGCTTATATGTGGAACCTTAAAAAAAAAAACCACAGTACAAATGAACCTATTTCCAAAACAGAGATTGAGTCACAGATGTAGAAAACAAACTTATGGCTACTGGAGGGGAAAAGGCAAGATACAATGGGAGATTGTGATCAACATATACATACTACTATATATAAAATAGATAACTAATAAGCACCTACTATATAGCCTAGGAAATTCCACTCAATACTCTGTAATGACCTATATGGGAATAAAATCTAAAAGAGCATGTATATGTATAACTGGTTCTATTTGCTGTACAGCAGAAACTAAAATAACACTACATTATAAAGCATCCATGCTCCAATAAAAATTATTTTTTAAAAAGTTTAAGTGAAGAAAGGACGTGAACAAGCAGCTTCCAAAAAATGAATCTAAAACAGCCAATAAACATAAGACAAAAATATTGAATACAAGAAAACATCAGTTCTATTTCACCTATTAGAAGGGCAAAAATAAAAGGATGTTTTAAAAGCCGAGTGTTGGTTAGGGCATGGGATACAAATCCTCTCATTTAATATCATAGGAAAATCTCTTCAATGGGAAAACTTGGAAATGTTTAGCAAAATGTAAGCTACACATACATTGAACCCAGCAGTTACACGGTGAGAAATATACTCTATACTTGAACTGCCACAGTTCCTGAAAGAATATATACAAGAGTATTTATTACAGATGTAAAACAGCAAAACATTAACCACTTAGGTATCCATTTCGAAGGGAGTGATTTAATAAAAATTATCACACATTCGTTCTATGAGATGTTTTCATTAAGCTCTCTGAAAAACGTTTGTAATGCTGCAAAATGTAGTGAGTCAATAACACAAAGTAATAGATTGTATGTACAGAAATAAATGCATACATACATGGATAAAATTTCAGAGAAGTTACACAACAAACTGTAGATGATGATGACCTCAGAAGGGTACTGCAAACGTGAAGTTGAAAGGATGCTCTCATTCCACTGTACATTCTTTTGGCTTCTTACTCTCTACTTAATGTACCCACATGTATTTCCAAGGTTCATTCACCAAAACCAAAGAAAGAAGCCTAACCACTTTTGATATGATCACTGCAGATCAGTTACTACAGTTATGTGCCATCACACACTTAAACTGGATTTGGCCAAAAAGGCTCTGCAGCTGGAGATTAGAGTTGCTAGGCTTTGACTTTTTAGACCACCTGGGCCCACTCTCCAGTTAAAAATCATCCAGAGAATTCTCTGGTGGTCCAATGATTATGACTCTGTGCTTTCACTGCCGAGAGCCAGGCTTCCATTCCTGGTTGAGGAACTATCCTGAAGGCTGCATGGTACAAACACAAAAAAGAAAAAATAATCACTTAGACCTGCTATTTGTCAACATCCAGAAAGTCAATGACAAAGCTAGATGGTGTATTAAAAAGCAGAGACATCACTTTGCTGACAAAGGTCCATATACTCAAAGCTATGGGTTTTCCAGCAGTTATGTTTGGATGTGAGAGTTGGACCATAAAGAAAGCTGAGCACCAAAGATGCTTTTGAACTGTGGTGTTCGAGAAGACTCTTCAGAGTCCCTTGGACTGCAAGGAGATCCAACCAGTCAACCCTAAATGAAATCAACCTGAATAATTGGAAGGACTGATGCTGAAGGTAAAGCTCCAATACTTTGGCCACCTGAGGTGAAGAGATGACTCATTGGCAAAGACCCTGATGCTGGGAAAAGATTGAGGGCAGGAGCACAGGGTGACAGTAGATGAGATGGTTGGATGGCATCACCAACTCAACGGACATGAGTTTGAGCAAACTCCAGCAGATACTGAAGAACAGGTGAGCCTGGCATGCTGCAGCCCATGGGGTCACAAAGAGTTGGACATGACTGAGTGGCTGAATAGCAACAACAGCAACAAAGTAAAAATACAGGTCAGAGACCGCCCAAAATTAATGGCTCCAAGATAGCACCTTTTCTCCATTGCAACAAAGCACTGCCTTCCTAGTTGGCGATGATGGTAATGGAGAATGAAGAGGAGGAGCACCAAATAAAAACATCCTCAATCATAGACACGCACTTTGTGTCCTAGACACAAAGGTCAGAGAATATATTCTGCAGTAGCTAAAAAGGTTAGGACTCTGCTTGGCTACACTGCCCCCTCTGTTAAGGGTTGAAAACTTTCAGGGACAAACAAGGTCCTATTGTATACCACATGGAACTGTATTCAATATCCTGTGACAACCCATAATGGAAAAGAATATGGAAATATCTATAAATATATGTATAACTGAATCACTTTGCTATACAACAGAAATTAAGAAAACATTGTAATCAGCTTTACTTCAACAAAATTTAAATTTTTTAAAATTAAAAAAACTACCAAAAACACATATATTTTCTTATATAAAAGCCATCATCACATCTGAAGTAGTTAATTGCATGAGCTTAGCATTCTTATTACTTAAAATAGTAAAATGAGATTCAAATAAGATTTATACTAGAATAAGGCAATTTACTCAACAAACAGGATTCACTTTAAAATCTTGTGTTAACTGTTATATTTGGGGGTCAGCCAGGTCTATTATGTTTCAGTAAAGTATTGTCAGCTTTCATTAACCTTGAGCATGAATAGTCATAGCCTATGAAAAGGTAGAAACAAGAATAAAAGAAAGAAATCTTAAGTTTGGTTTCTAAGTCAACAAATGCATCAGCGGTACATGTGCCCCATGAGCATTCTAAAGTGGAGAGAGTACAACAGCAAAAAAAAAAAGACATCAGCAGACCCATCGCACGATCAATACAACTTCACAGGAGAAGCCTAGGCTCAGTTGCAAGAACAAACATGGACGATACAAGCCTTGAATGTGAAATATAGACACTCCATGTCACTAAGCCAAAGACTCATAGTTACCCTGAGACAAACAGCCTGCGCTGAGCACTGGTTGGATTTTACAGGTAGAGAGGTGTGTGTTTGGCATTTTATATGAACCAGGACAATCTCCCAGTGATACTGAGTTATGAATCAAAGATGGATCAGTGCTGATTTCCCCAGAAGAAAGTAAAACTGAGGAATCATGGCTTTTTCTTGATCCTATAACAATATTTCTTCTGATAGGATCAGCTTTATTTCCATTCACTGCTGATAAATAACTCATAACAATGTATCAGGATAGAAAATGAAATATTTTCAAACTCTTAAACATGGCTGGCCCATCTACCTCAGGGTTTTTCAAAATGAATTCCTTAGACTCTCTAGGTTTACAACCTTTAGGGATAATACAGATCTCCCAGCCCACTCCTACCTCATTTCAAGCAGAGCAACTTCCTTTTTGGCTATTATTAAGAATTAGGGTTCAGGAACCCTCTTGCATTGTTGGTAGGAATGTAAATTGATACAGCCACTATGGAGAATAGTATAGAGATTCCTTAAGAAACTAGAAATAAAACTATCATATGATCCAGCAATCCCACTACTAGGCATTATACCCTAATAAAACCATAACTGAAAAAAATACATGTACCCCAATGGTCATAGCAGCCCTATTTAGAGTAGCTAGTACATCACTTCATGGGAAATAGATGGGGAAACAGTGGAAACAGTGGCAGACTTTATTGTTTTGGGCTCCAAAATCACTGCAGATGGTGATTAAAGCCATGAGATTAAAAGACGCTTACTCCTTGGAAGAAGAGTTATGACCAACCTAGATAGCATATTCAAAAGCAGAGACATTACTTTGCCAACTAAGGTCCGTCTAGTCAAGGCTATGGTTTTTCCAGTAATCATGTATGGATGTGAGAGTTGGACTGTGAAGAAGGCTGAGCGCCAAAGAATTGATGCTTTTGAACTGTGGTGTTGGAGAAGACTCTTGAGAGTCCCTTGGACTGCAAGAAGATCCAACCAGTCCATTCTGAAGGAGATCAACCCTGGAATTTCTTTGGAAGGAAAGATGCTAACACTGAAACTCCAGTACTTTGGCCACCTCATGTGAAGAGTTGACTCACTAGAAAAGACTCTGATGCTAGGAGGGATTGGGGGCAGGAGGAGAAGGGGACAACAGAGGATGAGATGGCTGGATGGCATCAGTGACTCGATGGCTGTGAGTCTGAGTGAACTCCGGGAGTTGGTGATGGACAGGGAGGCCTGGCGTGCTGCGATTCATGGGGTCGCAAAGAGTCGGACATTACTGAGCGATGGAACTGAACTGAACTGATAGAACCTAGAAAACTGGAACTGATAAAACCTATTTGTTGGGCAGGAATAGAGATGCAGACATAGAGTACAGACTTGTGGACACAATGGGGGAAAGAGAGGATGGGACAAATTGCAAGAGTAGCATTGAAACATACATATTACCATATGTAAAAGAGATAGCTAATGGGAAGGTGCTGTAGAACACAGGGAGCTCAACCTGGTGCTCTGTGACAACCTAGAGGGGTGGGATGGGGTAAAGGGGAGGTTCAAGAGGGAATACGTATACTTATGGCTAATTCATGCTGTTGTATGGCAGAAACCAGCAGAACATTGTAAAGCGATTATCTTCCAATTAAAAATAAATTAAAAAAAGAATTAGGGTTCTGTCAAAATTTAGCTGTAAAGAGTTAATATAAAAAACACTTGAAAAATGCATGTAAATGAAGGTTCCCTTTGCATAATAATAAGGGGATGGGACTTTGTAGGTGGGACTGGTATTCTAGACAATGCCCAGCCCCTGGCCCATATCAAGCCTCAAATACATTTATTACCCATCAGGGAAAATAGTCATATTTTATTCCCATATTCAGTGATGGTCTTTAAAGACGCAACCAACCAAGGGGCCCCATAGACTCAATTTTGTGGACACCATGGAACTGTTATATGAGATCCACTTACATAAGACAGTTATTTTTGCTCACTCTGCTCCCTGCACAGGTAAAATAATTTTTTTCTTTTGAGGACATCTGCCCTTTCCCATTGAGGGTTATTGCTACTAAAATGGCTCTGACTCTGGGGATAATTCAAGGCCACCATATATTGGAGAGTTGGCTTGAGAAGAGGCTGACACAAAAGAAAGGAGAGAGAAGAGAGAATGAAAGAGGCAGGAGGAGAGAGTGCAACAGAATTCTAACAACATCACGTGAGGGCACGGATCCAGCGAACAGCACTCGGTAATGTGTTCTCAATTACTTTGCTTAAATTAATGAGGGATCTCTCCTGCTTGTAACTGGAACAATCTTGACAGCTACAACACATGAATGTCTTTTTCAATCAGGACACAATAATAAACAAGACTCCCCAACTCATGTTGGCTTCACTTCAAAGATAAATTAGGAACCGATTCTCAGGAGGATTTCTGTAAGCTCCCCTCAAATTATAAATAGCCTCAGTCTTAAGAATCCAACCATATCCAATTCAACAACAAGAAGGAAGCACTAACATGTAAAACACACAGCTAACAGGATGATGGCTGAGATGGTCTTGCCTAGTTAACTCACTTTGCAGTGATCCTTTCTCACTGGTATTTATTTTCTAACCAACTAGGCTGTGGTTTGGGCTTCTCTGATAGCTCAGTTGGTAAAGAATATGCCTGCAATGCAGGAGACCCCGGTTCAATTCCTGGGTTGGGAAGATCCCCTGGAGAAGGGAAAGTGTTCAGTATTCTGGCCTGGAGAATATAGTTCACGGGGTCGCAAAGAGTAGGAAACAACTGAGCAACTCTCACTTTCACTTTCAGGCTATGGTTTAACCACAGAGCAGGGGGATGTCTCCCAGCTCAGTTCAGGACTGGGGAAAGCCTATGGTATGGGAAAAAAAATATCCAAAGAATGCTACTGTATAGACTTCGGAAGAGTTATAGAGTACCTATGTCAGCAGCCCTTCACCAGAAGGGCTCACGGCAATCAGCATTTAGTCATATTCACAGCTAAGGCTGATTACAGCAAAATGACACAAAGTCAAATCAGCAAAGGGAAAAGGTGCTTGGAGTGAACTCCAGGGAAGACCAAGCTTCCAGAGTCCTCTCCCAGGCAGATGGAGAAGAACATGCTTAATTCCTCCAGCAACAAGTTGGGAAACACAGGGGATACACTGACTCCTGGAGAAGTGCATTAGAGACTCAGCACCTGGGGATTTTATCGGGATCGTCTTGTACATACCTTCTGTCTGTGTGTGCATGCCTGCAAAGTTGCTTCAGTCGTGTCGACTCTTTGCGACACTATGGACTATAGCCCGCCAGGCTCCTATGTCCATGGGATTCTCCAGGGAAGAATACTGGAGTGGGTTGCCAAGCCCTCCTCCAGGGGATCTTCCCAACCCAGGAATCAAATCTACTTCTCTTATGTCTCCTGGATTGGCAGGTGGGTTCTTTACCACTGAGCCACCTGGGAAGTTAGCAGATACCAAAACCTCAGATTCTCAGAAGGCAAGCAGGTGCTCAGCATAAACCACACTGTTTGTACAGACAGTTTATGCTCAGTGAGCCATTCTGATCACTGAGAGACAGTGTGATATGCATGCTTCACTAGTCAAGTCCCCACATGTGCCACCCAAGAGCCAGCCTTGTAAGCAGCCTTTTCTACAACAGCAGTGGCCCACCTGCTAAGTTAATAGTTTCTATAGTTTCTGCACAGGACGAAAGCTTAATTACTCACATCAAAGTGAGAATGGAGCCCTGAGACACAAAGTGGCTTGCCCAAGATCACAGAGGAAAGCTAGAACTGGTACCCAGGTCTCCAGATTCACAGAGACAAAGAGTCGGTCCCACCCTAGGCCTCCAGACACACATTGTCCAAAGATGTTTGCTTCAGAGCAGAGACTGCAAATGAAGAAGATGCAGAGAGCTTTGATTCTCCAGCCACAAATTCTCCATGGTAACATTAATTACATCCATTACTTGAAAGTTTCACTGATGGAATACATATAATTTTTTAATATTGTAGCACTAACCCTCCTCTTAGAAAAGACACCTCTCTGACTCAATCTAATTATATTTGAAAATACCAAGCTCATTATCACTTTAATTAAAATCATTCATTTTCACTTAAAGCTGGAAGAGTCCTTAGAGGTGGTCTGTCTAGTCCAACATCTTTATTTAACAGAAAAAGCACTGGGGTCCAGAGAGGGAGGCAACTTGACTGAGGCCCCATCATCACTGTGTCTAAAAACTGGAACCAATCAGGGGGTATTATCCCCATGAGTCCTTCCTAAAGAATCGACTAGAAAATGAGCTTTAGACAACCAAAACAACTAGAGAGACATCAACTGATGTATAAACAAAATAGTTAATAAATAACAATAATAAACATTAAGTTTCTTTTAAAATTTAAAAAAAAAAAAAAGAAACCTGGAACCAGACCCCTCTTCTCCCAGCTTCAAGTAACATGACCTTCAAGTGCCTTTCGCTATTCTATCAGCCCAGGGTCATCTCTCAGAAGACCATATATGTTTATTATAGGCTCTTAAGTGCTTAATGATTTGAAGTAAAGTCCTCTTCATGACCTGTGCAAATCTGTATAGCTCTGCAAAGAACCAACAGAAAATTAGAAAACTAATGAAAATCACTCCTGCACTGGAAGATATTTAATATGACATTTAGATGCTGTATATGCATCCTCATTTAAATATTCATGATCACCCCAGAAGTACAACACAGTGCTGAATCTGCAAAAAGTTATGCCCAAGATACCGATGGCCCAGAAATACAGTCACTAGATTGACCACCAAGGGGCCTTCCTTGGAGGAAGCTGTATGCTGAAGAAAGAATACCAAAGGGCTCTTCCTGGCCAGAGGAAACAGATTTCAGGCACCCCAGCACATTATCATCATCACATGACACGAAGAGAGCCCCAAGGCACACGAAGACAGAAAACCGATCATTTCCCTACAGAACAGATTCTTGTCGTATGCAGTCCACAACTGGGAGACCCAAATGCTGAGAATGCTTCCATATTCTAATGTGAAATACGTGTCAAATTAAAAAAAACTGATGGATAGAAGGGGCTCAGTCTAGAAAGTGACATTCAAGTTGTATGAGAAAAGTATAAACCCCAGGCTTCTCACCTGGAGGCATGGACATCTGGTAATGTCTGGAGACATTGTTGTCACAGCTTGGGAGATGGGACACTTCTGGCATCTCGTGAGGGGAGGCTAGGGATGCTGCTGAACATCCTACAAGGCACAGGACAGCCTCCCCCTCACCCCACCAACAAAATTTAACTGGACCAAAGTATGAACAGCACTGAGGACAAGAACTACTCTGAAGAGATAAAGGCCAATTTGCAGTTCTAAGAATGTGTAGACAGATTGATTCTAAGAATTCTGTGGTACTCTAGTGTGAAGCATGATGATACATAAATATAATTTCAAACATTAAAAAGGAATTTAAAACATAACTTAATTAACCAGAGGATTCACATTGCAATAAATATTTAGAAAGAGTTTTGGTTTGTTTATTTCACTGTTTTAAGGCTTGTATCCTTTCATTCTGCAAAACTTGAAATGTGTTTTGCTAGAATTTGCTCATTATACTTGAGATGCCAGCTTCAGTTTTGGCTTACTTGTCAGCACTCAGGGAGTTAAGACCCTCAGGTGAACTTGGAGAGGAACCCACAGCCAGGAGCTTGTCCAGGCCTCTATCATCTGTTACATGGCCTACATGCCAGAGCTCCTGGTTACCACCCAACAGTTTGTATTTTTAATTACGTTTCTAAGGGTTTAGAGTAAAATTTTCTAAACCCACTATGAAAACACTGGTAAATCCAGACAGTAATCAGGAGTAAGAAATAAAATGCACATTGCCAAGCAGTCAAGAAACAGCAGATCCTGGTAACTTAGGAGACAGAGTGGGAGAATACAATAAAAATAAATAAGATCTGCTTATCATGTGTCTATAGGGGGGGAAATGGCCAAGTATGAAGAGAGTAAAATAGAAGCAGGGTACCAACTATTTACCAAAGAGCCAGGCAGGTGTGTTCAAAGGCCCCCACCCCCAAATTACTTGGTACTTGTTAAGATCTTTCAGTGTTCCTCAAATCTGCACCAAGAGAACATCGATTTGGGACTTCCTGGTAGTCCAGTGGTTGAGAATACGCCTGCCAAAACAGGGGACACGGGTTCAATCCCTGGTCCGGAACAATCCCACATGCCGCAGAGCAACTAAGCCTGTGTGCTGCAACTTCTGAGCCTGCGCTCTAAAGCCGGCGCCCCAACCACCGAAGCCTGAACACTCCAGAGCCCGTGTTCTGTAACAAGAGAGGCCACCACAAAAAGAAGCCCATGCACCCCACCGAAGACCCAGCACAGCCAGAAATAAGGGAAAACTTTTTTTTTTTTAAACAAAAAAAAAGAAAACACCGATTTGGATGAAGAAATTCTCTAAAGACCAAATGGTAGGGTAGACTCATTAACAGGAGCTGTTGTGCTTGCGGGTTTCCCAGCAGCAAGATGGGAAGAGACTGCATGATAGCACAAATTGATGTAAAGCCCCATACAGCTGTGAAGGTTGTTCACTGTGCAAGGGCTTCCTGCCGAGGGGGTTCAGCGAGGGCTGGTGGACTACTCAAGCTGAGCACTCTGCTGTGGGGCCTACATCCAGATTCAGGAAAGAGGGCATTTTTCTAACATGCTCAAAGGTGTCCCATGGCCTAGTGGTAGAGAGTGAGACAGGAACTATTTGCTTAGCCAGGCCATCCCAGACCTACCTGGCTCTGGCGGAAAGGAGGTAAGTCCTAAGCATGCAGCCTGGAAGGTCAGACAGAGCAGAGAGGAGGGGAGGGAGAAACGTGACCTCCTTCGCCCTGGTGGATTTTTTTTTTTCAGCACAGCTTAAGGGAAAGAATCAAGAGGAAGGAAATGATCATAAAGCACACATACTGACAGCTAGGATAACTTTATAAAGATGCTCGGCCTTAGTTTTCACCTACAAAATGATTAAGCACCTTGGAAACCAACCCATCTAAACCATGGTCCAGCCCCGCCCTCCTACTGTCCCCTCTAGCTTCCCATCATTCCTGCTTATGTTCATCCAGGAGCTGAGGCTGAGAACTGCCTCTGAGGGTGTCAGACAGTTCCCTGGAGTAGTGCTCACATCTGCCTTTATTTCAGCTCCACACCCTTTGCCTGAGGGCCTGACATGTGTGCAGGGTTGTGAAACCAAGCAGGACCCAGTGGGGCTCCCTTGGGCACAAAAGCCTTTCTGTGTCCCCCATTTCTTGTTTGCAGGGAAAAGACTTCCGCCTCCTAGACCTTCACGGAGTTCCAAAGGACAAGTCAAGCAGTTGCTAATTAGGCAAGTGAGGGAATGCAGAACATAGGAAAGGCAGTCAAACAACAGTGTACCATAAAGCAGGATCCCAGTTCATCCTCAAGGGATGTGGTAACAATCTGATAATACATCTTAGAGCTGTTCTAAGGGAACTAAGGCCCCCACCCAAGTGAGGATGGCAACTTCAGGCTGAGCAAAGGATTCTTGGAGAATCACCCTGTTACCTCACCACCAGCCCATCAGAAGAAAAGTCACCCATCCTGCTGCCCTCACTCCAAATTTCTTCCCTAGAAATAATCTGGGAGTTCCGGTCTTTTGAGCACAAGGCACCTTGTTCTCCTTGCTTGGCCCCGCAATAAACCCTTCTCTGCTCCAAACTCGGACATTTCGATTTGTCTGGCCTCACTGTGACTCAGGCACAGGGACTTGAGTTAAACAACAGTTTCAGGCACAGAAGTAAACAGAAAAATCCCTGCCTCTGGGCTCACAGTCTGATGGGCGAGACAGACAAATAGGCAGTGTTCTTGGGATTTTTCCTAGCTCCACACCATCTCTCTGGGTCACCCTCTAATGAGATAGGTCTCTCATTAATAGGGCGCCATGCCCAGCCTCTTGAAAGGCAGAATGAACTTGCTGCAGCTGCACAGTGTCAAATTGGGCTGGGAGAGAACACAAAAGATTTCACAGATGAGCCTGGTTCTATTTTAAGTGAGGCAGGATTTCAACAGGTGAGTCAAAGAGAATATTCCAAGTTGCAACAAGACATGTTTTGGGGGAGACAATCTTCAAACAGCAGAGGCACTGAAACCTAGCAGGACCCTGTGAGGCTCCAAGGGCACAGAAGCCTTTCTGTTCCCTGTGCCTTGTTTGTAGGGCTCCTTGACCTTCTCTGAGTTCCAAAGGGTAGATTAGGTCAGTCAAGGCTATGGTTTTTCCAGTAGTCATGTATGGATGTGAGAGTTGGACTGTGAAGAAAGCTGAGTGCCGAAGAATTGATGCTTTTGAACTGTGGTGTTGGAGAAGACTCTTGAGAGTCCCTTGGACTGCAAGGAGATCCAACCAGTCCATTCTAAAGGAGATCGGTCCTGGGTGTTCTTTGGAAGGACTGATGCTGAAGCTGAAACTCCAGTACTTTGGCCACCTCATGCAAAGAGTTGACTCATTGGAAAAGACTCTGATGCTGGGAGGGATTGGTGGCAGGAGGAGAAAGGGACGACCAAGGATGAGATGGCTGGATGGCATCACCGAGTCGATGGACGTGAGTTTGAATGAACTCTGGGAGTTGATAATGGACAGGGAGGCCTGGCATGCTGCGATTCATGGGGTTGCAGAGAGTCGGACACAACTGAGCGATTGAACTGAACTGAACTGAATCA
Organism: Oryx dammah; assembly: GCF_014754425.2. Taxonomy (NCBI): domain Eukaryota; kingdom Metazoa; phylum Chordata; class Mammalia; order Artiodactyla; family Bovidae; genus Oryx; species Oryx dammah. The sequence continues at coordinate 73,239,506 of NW_024070211.1, forward strand.
AGAAAGCAATGTTATTTTCTTGGGCTCCAAAATCACTGCAGATGGTGACTGCAGCGATGAAATTAAAAGACACTTGCTCTTTGGAAGAAAAGCTATGACAAACCTAGACAGTGTATTAAAAAGCACAGACATTGCTTTGTTGACAAAAGTCTGTACAGTCAAAGCTATGGTTTTTCCAGTACACCTCTGAGAGTTGGGCCAAAAGGCTGAGCACTGAAGAATTGATGTTTTCAATGCTATGATGTTGGAGAAGATGAGAGTCCCTTTGGACAGCAAGGAGATCAAATCAGTCAATCCTAAAGGAAATCAACCCTTCATTGGAAGGACTGATGCTAAAGCTGATGCTCCAATACTTTGGCCACCTGATGCAAAGAGCTGACTCAGAAAGATGCTGGGAAAGATTGAGGGCAGGAGGAGAAGAGGGCAACAGAGGAGGAGACGGTTGAATGGCATCATTGGCTCAGTGGACATGAGTTGAGCAAACTCCAGGAGACGGTAAAGGACTGGTGTCATGCAGTCCATGGGGTTGCAAAGAGTCCAATACAACTGAGCAACAACAACCATCAGGGAAGAGAGGGGATGGAGAAACAATAGAGGAGCAGTCAATAAGGCAGCCTTGAGGCAGGTCCTGATTCCTCCTCAGAGGATACACAGAACGGTATCTTTCAGCTCTTTACAGAACTCAGTTCAGTTCAGTTCAGTCGCTCAGTCGTGTCCGACTCTTTGCGACCCCATGAATTGCAGCACGCCAGGCCTCCCTGTCCATTACCAACTCCCAGAGTTCACTCAGACTCGCGTCCATCGAGTCGGTGATGCCATCCAGCCATCTCATCCTCGGTCGTCGCCTTCTCCTCCTGCCCCCAATCCCTCCAGCATCAGTCTTTTCCAATGAGTCAACTCTTTGCATGAGGTGACCAAAGAACTGGAGTTTCAGCTTTAGCATCATTCCTTCCAAAGAAATCCCAGGGCTGATCTCCTTTAGAATGGACTGGTTGGATCTCCTTGCAGTCCAAAGGACTCTCAAGAGTCTTCTCCAACACCACAGTTCAAAAGCATCAATTCTTCGGCGCTCAGCTTTCTTCACAGTCCAAATCTCACATCCATACATGACTACTGGAAAAACCATAGCCTTGACTAGATGGACCTTTGTTGGCAAAGTAACGTCTCTGCTTCTCAATATGCTAACTAGGTTGGTCATAACTTTCCTTCCAAGGAGTAAGCATCTTTTAATTTCATGGCTGCAGTCACCATCTGCAGTGATTTTGGAGCACCCCCCCAAATAAAGTCTGACACTGTTTCCACTGTTTCCCCATCTATTTCCCATGAAGTGATGGGACCAGATGCCTTACAGAACTCAAATCCCCAACAAATGGAAAGTGATAGTATTCTTCATTCCAGATTAAAGGAACAAGAGAAGCTCATCAAGATTAGGAAGACAAGATTAAAGCATGCAGGCCCTGCACAGACCCTAATCTTACCAGCCACACCACCCTTGGCTACTGCTATAAAACACCTCAACCAATCCTCCTGGGTTGGAACACATAGTTTTCAAGGGCAGGAACCCGCTGTGACCCCCTTTATCTGGCAAAGCAAAAAAGCCATTCTTCCTTTTACCCAAAACCCAGGGCTTACAGAGGACTCTGGGTATGGAAGGGGAATTCACCATGCAAAGGTTGAGGAAAGACCTGGGGGACTGCCTATGCTTAAGAGGTAGGAAAAAATGGAAGAGCCAGTGAAAAAAACAAAAGGAGCCAAGGGGAAGGGGAAAATGAGGGCTAGGACGTCTAGTGCCTGAAGTGCAAAGGCGTGTGCTGGCACGTCATAGTGAAAAGGAAAAAAAAAAAAGAGGAATGAGTTTTTTTCTTTCCCTTTCCTGAGAACTGGAGAAGGAAATGGCAACCCACTCCAGTATTCTTGCCTGGAGAATTCCATGGACAGAGGAGCCTGGCAAGCTACGGTCCATGGGGTCGCAAAGAGTTGAACACAACCGAGCGACTATCACTCCCTGAGAACCAAGCAGATAGAGAACAGTGAGCAGGCCTGAGCCTCCCTAGTTTGTTTTGGTTTTGTTTTCTAACTGCTCCTAACCCTGCATGTCTGCAAGTTTGCTTTTGTGCCCCCTAACTCTGCAGGAGCTGTACTTCACACCTATTTTCCTTTGACTCTATGCTAAATACATCCTGTATCTGGTGTTTACCCTTAAGACACTCTTCCCCTTGTAGTTATATATGAAAAAGAAGGCCTCAGAGCTACCTGCCAGACACAATTACGGGTTACTGTCACTAGCCTATGACTCTTTCCGAAAGAAGAAAAGAGGAAGAAAATCAAGATCCTAACAGCTCTGCTCATCACCAGCTCCTGACTGTGAGTCCTCATCTTATCTAAGCCCCTAGACTCCTCATGGAGTGTGGGCACAGTTCTTGAGGCCTGAGCCTACTGTCTTCCCATCTACACCAGCTGAGAATTAAAGCCACCTTTCTATTACCTCCAAACTCTGTCTCCGTATTTTTCATTTGCATCGGGTGGGGCGGGACATCAACAGTGGACAAACCTCTGAGAAAAGGACACTTGACTGGTCACCCGAGTGGGTGGAATGAGGGCAACAGAGACAAAGGAAGAACAGAGGGAATGTGACAACTCTGGGAACTTGTGGGCGATCTTAAAGAGAAAGTCACTAAATACTAGGTAGGGGACAATGGCCTCTCTGTGAAATTCTACAAAGTGGTTTTAGTCATTGAAGGGCCAGTTGCTGTTATATTTCTCACTAAACCCTAAATTAGGAAATTGAAAAAATGCCAATAGGGCCGTTGGTATTCCTGTGTACAGGGAAAGCTGCACACTCAGTTATAAGGGTCTGACCCCAGAGGAGCCTGCAAGGTCAGCTCTCCCAAAATGAAAGTCCACCAAAGCCACCCATTAAGCGGCAGTGAGAATATTAACTCTCAACAAAGGGCCCAGCAGGATTCCCTACCAATTGGGCTGAATGCCTCTCAGAGGCCAAGGTTTTCTTTTCTAGGAGAGAAATGTCTCCCACACAAACCAGCAGGAGAGGAAGATAATGGCTGAGCTGAGCCTGAGCCTCTCTACTTACAAAGCTGAGGGTTTAGGGCTGGCAGAGGACACTCCTTCCCCCAGATCTAATACATCTGCAAGCATTTCAAGTTGCAGAGACAGCACTCTTTGCACTTGCAAGCAGGCCCACCTCCGTTCTTCTAAGGCACAAGGGTTCCTTTCTTTCAGTTACAAATGCTGTCTGAGGATAGGAGGTAGGGACAATCCTTTGAAGTCTGTTAAAAATGAAATTATCATTATACAGAGATACTATTAATAATAATCCTCCCTGCTGATATGCTGTGCAGCCAGTGCTTTTTAAATCTTGTAAATACCTTGATCTGTGCACCACCACAGCCCACACAAACCAGTTTGCTGGTTCTGACATCTCCAGCTGGGAAGCTCCCCAGGGGCCGCAACTATTAATACCTTATTCCCATTTGTAAGCCCCTTCTCTAACCTCATCCCAGGGCTAAGCAAAGAGGCTGACCCCAAACAGGCATCCCATAAATATTTCCTGAACTTCATGAAGGCAACGGCCATTTTTTTTTTTTAGCATTTCAGATAGCCAGATATATGTATGTCATATATACATGAAATAGAGTAAGATCCTGCAAGGCCCTCCCTCTACAAGTTCTTTCTTTATCCCCTATTCCTTGTTTTTTAGGAAATGGGTTTCATTCACCTTCCTTGACTTTCCCTGAATTCCAAAGGACAGGTTCAAACAGTTGCTCATCAGGAAAGAGAGGGAAAGCAGAAAGAAAGGAGGAACAAACAAGAAACCAAAGTGCAGCCTAGGCAGAGTCCTGGTTCATCCTCAGGAAATATACAGAATAGTATCTTTGAGTTCTTCAGCAGAATTAAGGCCCCCAGCAACCTGGAGGATGGTAACTTCAGGCGGGAGACAAGAATCCTGGAGCACCGCCCTGTTATTAACACCTCAGCACCAACCAATCAGGAGAAAGTCACACACCCTTCTGCCCTTACCCCAAATTCTGCCTATAATATACATGCAAACATATATGCACGACACATTTCAATACACCACACACACAATAAATGCACGGCATGGACTTTAAATCAACTCCTCATGAAAAGCAAAATCTCTGTTCTTTCTCTAAGGGAATCATATCTTCTCTCTTCTGGATGGTCCTTTCCTTTCCCCAAGAATCCCTTCCATCCACCAAGGTCCCAGCTGGGAACAGAAGTCACCCTAAGTGGTTCAAATGAAGTGACTTTCCCTTGCAGGGTTAAGGGAGCAAACTCAGATGGTGAGTCACCCATAGGTGAACATTAACTTCCACTTCAAGGGCTGGAGTGACAAGGGGAGGTGACAGTGTCCCCAGAGCCAGCAGGAGCCTAGAGTCCAGCAAGAGGTGCTGCTCTTGAAAGAAGGCCCCACAGGGCTGCTCTGCCAGCGGCTCAGAGCCAGGACAGAGGGGACCAGGGAAGTGTCCCAGCCTCCCTCCCTACCTGCAATTGCCTGCAGGAGGCTCCCAAGTACCCAGGTCACACCCACATCAGCTGGAGGTGTTTCCTCCTCTTCCTCTACCTGCCACTGTGAGCCTCAGGGCCCATAGGTTACCTACTGCTGTCCTAAATGAGGGGAAATGACGGCTGAATGGTTCCTTTAATCCTCCAATTTTCCTGATTTTGGTAATATATGAGTTTCATAATTTAAAAATAAGAGAAGGGTAGTTTTCAAATGAGATATGCAATATCCTGGCAGGTTTACATTGAAAGTCTTAATTATAGGATTTAAGCAGGAAAAAAAAAAAATGTCCACATATAGATTCTGCCCACATGGTGTGTTCTGGATTTGCTCATTTCAAAACAATTACTCTCACCAAAGTCAAACAGGAGAACCCAGATAGACACACCAAAGGGAAAGGCAGGGCACTTTGGTGATGTTAATGCCTCCACTACACTAGCATAATCTCTCGAGAACCAGAAATGTCATGGGTGATATTCGCATCAGCCAATCACACTCCCACCCGGCTACACAAGTGAGCAGTCACGCGTTTACCGCTGTCATTAGTTAGCATGGCTGTTGCCCTAGAATCACACCCCTGCCCCTCCCTAGAAGGAAGAGTAACTGGTCTTATCTGAGTGTCAGGTCCAATTACGGAAGGAGGAAGACGCAAAGAGAAAAACAAAAGCTGGTTATAACTCACCAGGGGCCCAAGATGGCAGGAGACCCCTGAGCCTCATTATACACTCATTGTAATGTATTAGCATGCAGATCAAACCAGTCAATGTAAAGGGACATCAACCCTGAAAATTCATTGGAAAGTGTTAGTCGCTCAGTCTTCTCCAACTCTGAGACCCTCCTGGACAGGAGCCCGCCAGGCTCCTCTGTCCATAGAATTCTCCAGCAAGAATACTGGAGTGGGTTGCCATTCCCTTCTCCAGGGGTTCTTCCCACCCCAGGGATCGAACCTCATTCACCTGCATTACAGGCAGATTCTTTACCAATTGAGCCACTAGGGAAAGACTGGATGCTGAAGCTCCAAGACTACCACCATGACAACAACAGGAAGAGCCCATATAAGGACTGAAAAGGAGAGCTGCCATATTTTCTTGGGCTCCAAAATCACTGCAGATGGTGACTGAAACCATGAAACTGAAAGACACTTGTTTCTTGGAAGAAAAGCTATGACAAACCTAGACAGAATATTAAAAAGCAGAGACACCACTTTGCCAACGTGTATAGACAAAGCTATGGCTTTTACAGTAGTCATGTACAGATGTGAGAGTAGAACCACAAAGGCTGAGCACTGAAAAACGGATGTTTTTAAACTGTGGAGTTGGAGAAGACTCTTGAGAGTCCCTTGGACAGCAAGGAGATCAAACCAGTCAATCCTAAAGGAAATCAACCCTGAACATTCATTGGAAGGACTGGTGCTAAAGCCAAAGCTCCAATACTTTAGCCACCTGATACAAAGAGCCAACTCACTGAGGGCAAGAGGAGAAGAGGGTGGCAGAGGATGAGATGTTGGGATAGCATCACCAGCTCAATGAACATGAATTTGAGCAAACTTCAGGAGGCAGTGAAGGACAGGGAAGCCTGGCGTTCTGCAGTTCATTGGGTTGCAGAGTCGTACTCGACTTAGCAACTGAACAACTCAGCTCTGGATCCAAACCACACCCATGTCCTAAGAGAATTCATGAATATTCCTTCTTGTCTTTATTCAATTCCCTCCCTTTTGTCTGGACCTGTGTTTTATATATATATATGTATATATATAGCGACTCAGCCCAAATCAGGTTGAGAACTTGATTTGGGAACTAAGTTCCCACTTCTCCATTCTTTGACCATTGAATAAAAGCTTGTGCTCTTTAAGGGCTGTGCAAATTCAAACAGAAAAAGAACCTCCCCAACCAAGGCAAGGGGTCCCTGCCCAGCCTAGGACCCTGGCACAGGTCCAGGCAAGCAATTTGCTAACAGATTCTGCATGTGTAATGTTGCATGCAGCTATTTTGAGAAGACTAATTTGGTAACAAACTGCAAAAGGCATCAGGTAACACTTCCCAATTGTACAATTAATATGAAAATACTGTACACATCCAAAATGACACTAATATGCAGTGGTAATTACTCCCCTTTTGTCTTGTCCCAGGAATCTGACATGAAGCCTAGATGAGGTAACTCTGATCACGTGAATACATAAATAACTCAAGCATGTGTGTGTGTCTCCACGTGCATGTACATAAGAAGCAACCTTGTTTTTTTTAATAGCTCAGCCAAGTGGTACCTGACCATGTTCTGAGGAAATAAAGAGGAAAAGACTGCTCTAGTCCCCAACAACTTAACATATTGCATTCCCTCCATCTCCAAATTCCCTACCACAGAGTTACAAACCTCTATGCTGAACCCATCCAGTATCTAAATAGACAATCCAAAAGTAAATGGCATGGTTCAATGACTCCTAGAGGATATCAAAAGGTGGAGCAGAAATTTCCAGCAGGTATAGCACTTGGAAGGAGTCCAGCAGGATGGGGGATGTCCCTGGTGGTTCAGTGGTTGGGGCTCTGTGATTCCAATGCAGGGGAAAGAAAAGTGAAAGTTGCTCAGTCGTGTCCAATTCTTTGCGACCCCATGGACTATACAGACCATGGAATTCTCCAGGCCAGAACACTGGAGTGGGTAGCCTATCCTTTCTCCAGGGGATCTTCCTGACCCAGGAATTGAACCAGGGTCTCCTGCACTGGTAAAGCAATGCGGGAGACCTGGGTTCGATCCCTGGGTCGGGAAGATCCGCCGGAGAAGGAAATGGCAACCCACTCCAGTACTCTTGCCTGGAAAATTCCATGGACAGAGGAGCCTTGTAAGCTCCAGTCCACGGGGTCGCAAAGAGTCAGGCACGACTGAGCGATGTCACTTCACTTCTCCTGCACTGCAGGCGGATTCTTTACCAGCTGAGCTACCAGGGAAGCCCAATGCAGGGGACCCAGGTTTAATCCCTGGTTGGGGAACTAAGATTCCACACATGGCTTGATGTGGCCATAAATAAATGAACAAACAAACAAACAAACAAAAATCCCAGCAGGATGGTATCAAGCCCTCCTAGACTCGGAGATGGGTGGGTGAGGGGTAGCTCTGGTCCATCCAAGCCCCACCCTGCTTTTCAAGAGCAGCCCCAGCTGTCCTGTAACTGTGTCCTTGGCAACCCCCAGCTGACCCAAGGCCATTCAAGGCCATTTCTTTCCCTTGCCATTGTATCTACAAAAGGGCAACTATCCCTATAAGAGCTTTCAACACAAAGATTACTGATAAAATTTCCAGTTTGCTAAAACATACATAGTGTGGACACAGAAATCTTTTTCAAAACTCCATTTGTTTTTCTCACAGTACAAAACAAAATGGATTTAAAACCACACCACCATAAATCTGTTTAACTACAAATAGGACACTGATCCTCTAACTGACTCAGTTTTTTCAGGGTGATTCATTCCTCCATGTTTTCTTTTTAAGTAAAATTAAAGTTTCTTTCACTGAGAACCTTTCCCCCTAATTGTTCCCTTATAAGGAAGAATAAGTGTTCTTTCAGGGGTAGTGGGGTCAAGCTGTCTACACAAGGCACTAAGACAGAGTTGGATTTGAATCCAGTGATGACCTTACATCAGCTATTCAGTTCAGTTCCATCGCTCAGTCGTGTCTGACTCTTTGCAACCCCATGAACTGCAGCACACCAGGCCTCCCTGTCCATCACCAACTCCCAGAGTTTACCCAAACTCATGTCCATTGAGTCAGTAATGCCATCCAACCATCTCATCCTCTGTCATCCCCTTCTGCCCTCAATTTTTCCCAGCATCAGGGTCTTTTCAAATGAGTCAGCTTTTCACATCAGGTGGCCAAAGTACTGGAGTTTCAGTTTCAACATCAGTCCTTCCAATGAACACTCAGGACTGATCTCCTTTAGGATCAACTGGTTTGATCTCCTCGCAGTTCAAGGGACTCTCAAGAGTCTTCTCCAACACCACACTTCAAAAGCATCAATTCTTTGGCACTCAGCTTTCTTTATAGTACAACTCTCATATCCATTCATGACATCAGCTATAAGTAAGAGCAAATTATTTAATGTTTCTAAACCTCAGTTTTCACCTCTGAAAAGTTAGATACTAACTCACAAAGTTCAAAAATTAGAAGGAACTTATGTAAAATATCAATCATGTAGTACCCAATTTATTTATGAATATTGCTTTAAAAAAAAAACTAATTCTTGGCAACTGGTTAATGTTAAGAATTTCTTTTCCTGTATATGATATAAAAGATCTCATGTGATACCAAACTGAAAAACCTAACCTTACAAAAACAATATAAAGTCACAGGAAAAAAGCACATTATTGATTATTAAACCAGGGAAGATTTGATACTTAAATCGAAACGCCAGGCTTTCATCAAGAGCTTCAATAAGCAAAGCAGAAGTATTTCACTTGTCCAATCACATGTTAATAAAGGAATTCTCTTCAGTTGAGAAGATGAATTGTCACAGCACATTAAATGCTGTTGTCTGGACCTCAAAGAGTTTCATAGTGAAGGAAACAAAGGTGAAAAGAGTTAGAATTCATTAAGAATTGAAAATTAATTAGTCCATCTCAACCCCATGAGTCACAGCCATCAATTTAAGAGACATAACACAAAACACTGGATTTTAATTAGGAGGGTTACAAAACTGTCTAAGAACCAAAACCTAATTGTCAAGCCCAATTAAGCAGGTTGATGGGACAGACTATATGACGCTATAAAGTACTCCTTTTACCAAAAAAAAAAAAAAAAAAAGAGTAAAACAAAATCCTGTTCAGCTCACCAGCTTTCCCTCAAACTACACACTAATATACATGTAATAAAATGGTTTCATTCATTCATTATGCCAAGGATGCCCATCTTTGGGTCAACAACCTTAGGACACAGGCAAGATGTGGATAGTATGCGTGTGTGCTCAGTCGGGTCCAGCTCTTTTGTGACCCTGTGGACTATAACCCACCAGGCTCTTCTGTCCATAGGATTTCCAGGCAAGAATACTGGAGAGGGTTGCCATTTCCTTCTCCAGATGTGGATAGTGGTTCTGGCCGACCAACCTCTCCAGGAAAGGTTTCATGAGGTAAACACTAAGATTCAATTTAGTTCCAAGATCCTATAATGAAGACAAACTGGCTGACCATTGTAGACACTGGTGCCAGTGAGAATGGAGTCAGAGCAGGGAGATGCCACATTTAGGGTTAGAGACACACTGGGCCAATCGGGCAGAAAGAACTTGGAGTCCAGAGGGATCAGCAGCATCTTGAGGCAACATTTCCAGCTGGTTCTGTCCTTTCTTTCCTTTACCTTTTTTAAATACCAACCTTCTATCACCTAAAGTACCTATTTGAAAAGTAACTCAGCCTCTGTCCTCTTAAAAAGACAATTGCTTTTCTTTAATTAACTAGAGAATACACACTACAGAAACAACCTTCATATCCTCTTCACAAGTGTATACATGCACACAAGCCTCAACAACACACCCTGCTTGTCTCTTTCAGAAATACCTGAAATTCGCCACTTTACTTTGGTGAGAAAAACTGCATGTCAACAATTCACACTCATTCCAGAACTGGGGTCCATCTTGGCTTCTTATTTTATTTATTTGTTTTTGGCTGTTCTGGATCTTCACTGCCACAAGGGCTTTTCTCCAGTTGTGGTGAGCAGGGGCTATTCTCTGGTTGTGGTGCTCAGCCTTCTCATTGCAGCGGTTTCTCTTGTTGCAGAGCAAAGGCTCTAGGGTACATGGGATTCAGCAGTTGTGGCTCCTGGGCTCTAGAGCACAGGCTCAGTAGTTGTAGCGTACGGGCTTAGTCACTCTGTGGCACGTGGGATCTTCCCAGAGGAGAGATTGAACCCATGTCTCCTGCCCTGGAGGTGGATTCTTTACACTGCGCCACCAGGGAAGCTCAGACCTGAGTCCATTTTCATCTAAATATAAAAAGCAGCTACCATCCCACTCTGGCTGCTTTGCTGTATGGAGCCTCCCCCAGCCTACCCTCTAACAATCCCCCAGGTACAGGAGTTTAGAATATTCTTCATACTCTTTGGGGTAGGGAAAGCTTCTTATGACCTTGATGAAGGGACATTCTATTAATACTTTTAGTTACCTCATCCTTTCCCATCATACATGTCAGCACATGTACACTAATTATTCCATATCAGTCATAAAGAAGACACCTTTAAAATGAAGCACTAGAACGAAAAAGGTAACTATCCCTCCAACCTCTGGGCCACTGATTCTCCATTGAAAATATTCAGTGGGTCAAAATAGGGCTTCCTGTAATTGAGGACTTCCGCCTTCCAAATGGTGTCATGAAGCTCTAACACCCCGAGTGTGGGTAGAAATATCAAGAGATACCTTGATCCGAACTGCTCAGATTTGCACACATGTGTACACACACACACGCCAAATGCAGAGGTCCATGACCACACAAAAAATTCAGGAGATTGAGGAAACTTTCAAAGGGTTTCTGCAAAGTATGTTTATTTCAAAAAGGGAAGAAAGAAAGAAAGCTGTGTTCTATATAGACAGATACCTATTGAGAGAGAAAGGAACTAAACAGAGGAGCAGACATATGATCCAGCAACTCCACTCCTGGGCATATACCCAGAGAAAACTGTAACTCAAAAAGATACATGCACCCCAGTGTTCACTGCAGCACTATTCACAATAGCCAAGACACAGAAGCAACCTGAATGTCCACTGAAGGATGAGTGGATAAAGCAGATGTAGTATACACATACAATGGAATATTACTTGTCATAAAAAGAAACAATGCTATTTGTGGATGAACCTAGAGATTATTATATTAAGTGAAGTAAATCAAAGACAAATATCATCTGATATCACTTCTATGTGGAATCTAAAAAAAATGATACAAATGAATTTATTTATGAAACAGACTCACAGACTTTGAAAACACACTTATGGTTACCTACTCAGAGGTTAAAGCGTCTGCCTGCAATGCAGGAGACCTGGGTTCAATCCCTGTGTTGGGAAGATCCCCTGGAGAAGAAAATGGCAACCCACTCCAGTATTCTTGCCTGGAGAATCCCATGGACGGAGGAGCCTGGAGGGCTACAGTCTATGGGGTCACAAAGAGTCAGACACGACTGAGCAACTTCACTTTCACTTTCACGGGGCTGGGGAGGGGGTACAAATTAGGAGCTTGGGATTAACAGAAACACACTACTAAATAGCATAGGGAACTATATTCGATATCCTGTAATAAACCATAATGGGAAAGAATATGAAAAAAATGTATATATCAGAATCACTTTGCTGTATACCAGAAACTAATGCAACCATGTAAATAAACTATATTTCAATAACAAAAATAAATAAAGAGAGGGCAGAGGCTAGGTCAGGGATAGTAAATTTTGCAAACGCATGCAACTGGATTAGTCAGAAACCTCTGCTTAACTTGGTCCTGCCTCTAGGACAACCAGGTGCATAGAACCAATTAATCATAATAGTCTCTGGAAGAAGGAACAAAATAAAATCTTGTATCAAATTGATACCTTATTTTATAGCAACATTAAGTCACTGGCACCCAAAGAAGAGGAGGTGGTGCTGTCTCAGGTGGTGGAGGTGGAGGGGCAGCCTCCACATTGAGAGGAGGCAGAGGGGAGAGGGAGAGAGAAGTCAAAGGAATCACTTCTGGGGATTCAAGGAGTGTAACTCGTTACCTGCAATGAGTAGAAAAGAATCCATCTGCAGGAGCATGCCTCACATGGTTACTACACATCTCTATTTTACTTCCTGTAACAATGGCACTAAAACATACTTCTCTGTTTCAGGAGGCACCTCAGTGTGCAATGATTGTTTGGAAAAAAGAACATATTAGCATAACTTCACTTTCATTTACAACTGTGCGAGTGGAATCTTTGGAGCCCCCTTGGAATGTTACTATTGGCAAAGCAATCACTCAGAGAACCAGCTTTGAGAATCCAGTGGTCTGGATTTGAATACTCAGCCCACCCCTGCTTGGCATTGAAAAGTGAGCCAATTCTTTCATGTCTTTGTGCCTCAGTTTCTTTACTTGTAAAATGGGAATAATAATTTCTAGCTCCTGAGGTTGCCATGTACCGAAGGAGTTGACACGTGTAAAGCATTCAGTGAAAGTGCTGGTCACTCAGTTGTGTCCAACTCTGCAATCCAATGGACTATAGCCCACCAGGCTTCTCTGTCCATGGACTTCTCCAGGCAAGAATACTGGAGTGGGGTGCCATTTCCTTCTCCCAGGGATCTTCAGGGATCGAACCCAGGTCTCCCATGTTGCAGGCAGATTCTTTCTGGTCTGAGCCACCAGAGAAGCCTGACATAAAGTAAACACCTACTGGCAGGTAAGATTTTAATAATTAGCTCCTGTCATCATCACCCTGTGCATGCTCATATTTGTTACTCAGTGACAAAACTTTCAGAGGACAAAAACCCTCCTACAGAATGAAGGAAACAAACAAACCAAATCGAGGGCTAATAAGCCCTCTCACTTAACCCCTGTAGAGAAGGCCACAGACCCTCAGATGCAGGAGGCCACATGTCTTCAACTCAAGTGGAGTTCAAGGGCCAACAAGGGAGCCAGAGCCAAAGGAATTCCAGGAAAGGAGTCTCACCGCACTCATGGGCACTACCTTCAACCCACTCTCAAACTTCAGCAGGCTCCTGCTCTGTGCTCAGATTCTCATACGAACTCATACCTGCCCCCATGCCCCACCCCTGCTCAGGGCACACTGGCTGTGCAGCTATTCTGAGAAGCCCACTGCCCTGCTCATGACCTGCTGCCTTGTCCATCCCCGTGTCTGGAACGCGCCTCCCCAGACACCTGCATGCTGATTCCCTCACATCCTCCTCACATGCGGGATCTTCTCAGTTAGGTTTTCTCTCCCATTATTTAACATGGAACTGCTATTTCTGTGCTCTAGTCCCTTTTCATTTTCACTTTTTTTCCATAGCACTACTAACAATTGCATATGTATTTTATTTCTTTTGAGCTCCACAAGGACCAGGATTTCTGTTCGTGGATCTAGAACAGCATCTGCCATGTAGTAGGTGCTACACAAATGGGCTACAAGATTGCTGCACAGAAAATGCATGCTATTGTTAGAAATAAAGGTTTAATGATAAACGGAGGCACCATTAAACTCTCCTTGTTTGTCTACGATGAAATCACATTTTTGGATGCCCTTATTGATATATCCTGCCTCTTGAGAAACCTATATGCAGGTCAGGAAGCAACAGTTAGAACTGGACATGGAACAACAGACTGGTGCCAAATAGGAAAAGGAGTGCGTCAAGGCTGTATATTGTCACCCTGCCTATTTAACCTCCATGCAGAGTACATCATGAAAAATCCTGGGCTGGAAGAAGCACAAGCTGGAATCAAGATTGCTGGGAGAAATATCAATAACCTCAGATATGCAGATGACACCACCCTGATGGCAGAAAGTGAAGAGGAACTCAAAAGCCTCTTGAAAGTGAAAGTGGAGAGAGAAAAAGTTGGCTTAAAGCTCAACATTCAGAAAACGAAGATCATGGCATCTGGTCCCATCACTTCATGGGAAATAGATGGGGAAACAGTGGAAACAGTGGCAGACTTTATTTTCGGGGGCTCCAAAATCACTGCAGATGATGACTGCAGCCATGAAATTAAAAGACGCTTACTCCTTGGAAGAAGAGTTATGACCAACCTAGATAGCATATTCAAAAGCAGAGACATTACTTTGTCAACAAAGGTCCGTCTAATCAAGGCTATGGTTTTTCCTGTGGTCATGTATGGATGTGAGAGTTGGACTGTGAAGAAGGCTGAGTGCCGAAGAATTGACGCTTTTGAACTGTGGTGTTGGAGAAGACTCTTGAGAGTCCCTTGGACTGCAAGGAGATCCAACCAGTCCATTCTGAAGGAGATCAGCCCTGGGATTTCTTTGGAAGGAATGATGCTAAAGCTGAAACTCCAGTACTTTGGTCACCTCATGTGAAGAGTTGACTCATTGGAAAAGACTCTGATGCTGGGAGGGATTGGGGGCAGGAGGAGAAGGGGACGACAGAAGATGATATTACTGGATGGCATCACTGACTCGATGGCCGTGAGTCTGAGTGAACTCTGGGAGTTGGTGATGGACAGGGAGGCCTGGCGTGCTGCGATTCATGGGGTCGCAAAGAGTCGGACACGACTGAGCGACTGAACTGAACTGAACTGATTGATATACCCAAGTAAAATTTATCAACTGTCATCAGGAGAAGAGCTGAGGAACAAGGCAATTGCCTTGAAATCAAAAGCATAAACATAGAAGCCTGTCAATAGAGGGCTGGATCAGAGGAAGGCAACAGCCTTCAACAAAAACCACAAACTCATGATTCAGCTATGGTGTTCAAAGCAACATCTGCAAAGGCATGTATTCACTGAGCTCCTCCTAAGTCATGGAACAATCACCCAGAGAATGTATAGTAGGGTTGCTTGGTGGTCTACACAACCCCTTCACTGTGACCCATGTAAAAATCACAGGTGAAAAATTCCTCCCACAAACTAAGTTTCAAGCAATATACAATCCTCAGGGTTTATTTGGAAGACAAAGTACCCAGAACCACAGATTTGTTGACCATTTCATTCTTTTTTCTTTTTTTTTTAATTTTTATTTTTACTCTCTTTGCTTTACAATACTGTATTGGTTTTGCCATACATTGACATGAGAACTCTCTGAAACTGCTTTATAAAAAATAGTTGAAAAACACAGGATGAAAACCCAAGATTCTTGCTAGGGAAAGAAAAAAGCATTGGATTCATATTGGAAAGTTTGTCAAAACCAGCTATAAGGTTAAAGTATCAACAACAGGCTCAGGCGTGAGCCTGTAAACATAAGGTAGTATTTCCATTTACAGCTATGGACGCTCAGGCAACCACAGGCCATGATTTGTCCAGAAGCACAGAGCTGGTAAGTTGCATAGTTCAAGGCCCTGCTCTGGACCCCAACTGCACACAGGTCTCTGCCCACTACCTGCCCACTACCCTACAGATGCTCATGGTCAAGACACGTCATGGACACTTGGATGTTCTTTAGGAACTTAAAGGACAGGCCCTAAAACTGATGCTCTGCCTGCAGACATATTCAGTCTATTATAACTACATCACATGGAAAGGCATTTGTTAAAGTGATACATTCAACCCTTCCAGCCACCCCTCCTCAGAAACAATAGAAAGAGGTAGCAACCTCTTAACCTAATTCATTTTCAGGTGAAGGCTGTAAATTGAATATCTCTAAAACTCTTTATCATCTCACCTCCATTTCCTTGCTGGGCAATTTTAGGCACATTACTTAATCTCTTTGTTCCTCCATTTCCTCTTACAGGGTTGAAGTTAGAATCAAATAAATTAGTACAATAAGGTGCTTAGAAGAGAGCCTGGTATAGTCAATGCCCAATAAATGTTAGCTATTCTTGTTAACATTTCTTATAAACATGATGTAAAATTAAGATATTTCATTCACAAAATGCAACCATGGAAAGAGAAGGATAGCTGCTTTTTCATTCATTAAATATAAAAAAAGCCAAAACTGTGGGCTTTCCTGGTGGCTCAAACAGTAAAGAATCTGCCTGCAATGCAGGAGACCTGAATTCAATCTGCAATGTAAGAGACTCATGTTCAATCCCTGGGTTGGGAAGATCCCCTAGAGAAGGGAATAGCAACCCATTCCAGTATTCTCGTCTGGTGAATTTCATGGATAGAGAAGCCTGGTAGGCTACATTCCATGGGGTTGCAAACACTCAGACATGACTGAGCAACTAAAACTTACATAAAGCCAAAATTCTAGTACAAACACCTTATCATAGTAATGAATAGCAAGTGTTCAAAATCTGGGTCATCAGTTGTAAAAAGCTTTACATTAAGGTATTAAATGCTGTATAAAGTCTTTGGATGACACTTGTTGCAGAAAGGGCTGTTTCGAAGGCAATTTCCTTTTCTTCTGTTGTTGTTTAGTTGCTCAGTCATGTCTGACTCTTCTATAACCCTGTGGACTGTAGCCCACCAGGCTCCTTTGTCCGTGGGATTTCCCAGGCAAGAATACTGGAGTGGGTTGCCGTGCCCTCCTTCAGGGGATCTTCACAGACCAGGGATCGAACCTGCATCTCCTTCATTATTGGCAAATTCTTTACCACTCAGCCACCAGGGAAGCTCCTCCTTTTCTTTGGGGATCCCTTAATCTCAGGCCAAGTCTGTATTAGTGTGCCAGGGCTGCCGTGACAAAGCACCATAGACTTGGGGCTCAAACAACAGATATGTATCGTCTCACAGCTCTCAAGGCAAGAAGCCTTAGATCAGGGCGTCTGTAGGACTGGTTCCTTCTGAGAACTGTAAGAGGCAATGGGCTCCATGCCTCTCTCCTAGCTTCTGATTGTTTACTGGTGAGCTTTGTCCATTTTGGCTTTGGCTACTTTATCCTAATTCTCTGACTTCATCTTCACATGGCATTCCCTCTGTGTCATGTACAAATTTCTCCTCTTTATAAGGACACCAGTCATACTAGATTAGCAGCCCACCCTATTCCAGTATAACCCCATCTTAACTGAATAATTACAGCTGTGGATCTTACTTCCAAACATAGTCACACTCTGAGGTACTGGGGGTTAGGATTTCAACGTATGAATTTTGGGAAATACAAGTCAACCCATAATAGCTATTGACAAGAGTCCAGGCCTGTCCTGCTGGTGGCATTGGTGTTGCAGCCCCAACAGAACCCCAGACCCCATCACAAGCTGGTGGTAGGTCCCAGTGGCAGCCGTTATGAAGGATTGAATTAACCACATAAAGGTAGTGGAGCAGCAGGGGTTATTATAGCAAGTCATCTTAAAGCAAGCATCACCAACATTTAATTCACCAGAAAAATCCAAAAGGATCCTTTTATCCTTTCCACACCTAAGAACAGAGGACAGAGTGGCACTTCCTTTCCCATGAGACTTGGGCAAAATGAAAAGGTGGGAAAACAAGGGTTTATTAAGGGTCAGTTTTTTATTTAATATCTCCTTCCAGAGTTCTGAAAACCTATGGTCTTTAAAGTCCTTTAAAAAAAAAAAAAAAAAGATTTACCCTTTACCTTGAACCAAAATATCACCTCTACCTGGGAAGCTGGGTTAAAAGAACCATGTACACAAAACATGTTGTCTGGGCATATATGTTCCTGCTGATGAAGATACAAAAGAGACAGGAACTCCTAGATAAATCACAGCACAGGGATCAAGAAACTCTAATTCTGGAATGCTAAGACTCTGAGTAGGAAAGCAGTTGTTTAAGCAGAGAGGCACAAATGCTACCCCAGGGTTTCCGACTGGTGGGACTCCTTTCCTGGGTAACAAAGATTCAGTTAAGCCACTCGGTGATGTTAAAAACCTAAAAGGCTCCAGAGACCTCCCAGGCACTGATGAAAAGGTCTTCAAACATAGAACAAGAAGAGATGCACTTCAAATCCAATGACCACAGTGTTTATATTTAATTTACTTTCAGGAGGAAAGCAACTTCATTGTGTTCCCTGTTGTGCTACAAGAAAAAATAACCCTGTAGTTTACAATGCCTGTAAATTGCCACAGCTAAAGGGAAATAAAACGTTACAGAAGCCCAGGGGGGAGAAATGAACCCAAATCCCTTCAATGTCAGGTAGATTCGTACCAAACTTGTAGTATCTCCCTAAGTCCAAGTCCACTTACCTTGGGGTCCTAAGTGAACACTTCTGGAGCCAAGTGAATTCATGCTGTGAATGAGGACTGTTGTCTTTCCAAAAAACCCTACTGCATGGAGAGCTGAGAAGAACCTGAAGAACCAGTCAGCCCACAGACCTGGAAAGCTGTTAAGTTGTGAATGAAATTAAAAAGCCATTCTCTGGCAACTCCAAGAGAAAAGAGTGAATTAGAGAACAAGAAAGAAGGGGGAAAGAGAGAGGACTTTGCAGTGAAGGCATCTGCCTCCACAGCCTACCTATGCCAGTCACCTCATATCACAGCATCATTCAGGGTTTCCCAGGTGGCGCTAGTGGTAAAGAACCTGCCTGCCAATGCAGGAGACACAAAGAGAGGCAGGTTTGATCCCTGCATCAGGAAGATCCCTTGGAGAAGGAAATGACAACCCACTCCAGTACTCTTGCCTGAAGAATCCCATGGACAGAGGAGCCTGGCAGGCTACAGTCGATGGGGTCACAAATAGTCAGACATGACTGAAGTGACTTAGCATGCACACACGCACAGCATCATTCAGACCAGAGAAGCAAAGCCAAAAAAATACATAATTACCACCTGGGGGTCCAATCTACAGTCCCTAAATTAGATAACACTGGAGGGAAGTTTAAAATCAGATGAAATCTGAGGGAAGACAAGACCCTCTCAGGACACTGACAAGACCTTCCCAGGACACAGGGATGGCACATACCATTAAACCAAGGCTACACCACAGCTCCTCTCAGAAGGAGAGTTTTCCATCCAAATGTTCATTAGACACCTACGGTGTGCAAAAGACATCTACCAGATGAGGTGGTGAAGAACCTACCCACATGCATACCCCAGGATATACACATGGACCCTGACACCTGGATATTCATAAAGTAAATGCATCACAATGTAAAGTTTGTCCTAAGAGTCCAAGAGGCCATAAGATTGCTTGCTGATGGTGGAATCAAGAAGGGCTGCAGGTGACACTTGAGCTTTAGTATTGCAGGATGGTAATCAGATATACAAAAAATCAAGAGAAAAGGAGGCCATTCCTGATGGAGGGCAGAAGACCAGTTAGACTGAAGGGTAGGGTAGGGTTGATACAGGGCCTTAAACAGCAGACTAAGGAACATGGGCTTTATTTTCCAAGGAATGGGGGTCACTGAATATTAGAGGGAACACAAGATGTGCTTTAAAAAGTTTATTCTATTACCCAGGAAATCGCCAGGAAGGACTGGACAAGACAAAGGTTGAAGGCAGAGTGTAATTACAAAATTGCAATGGTCTGTGTAAAAGGTCTTGATATCCAGAAGCAAAAAGCAACAGAAAGAGCAACCAAGGTGGTGAGCTCTGACATACAGACAAAACGCACAGGACCTGGGCACTGGAAAGAGAAGGCACAGATCAAAGAAGAGGCCAACACTCAGCACTCACTGAGTACCTACTGCATGCAGTGCATTGGCAATGCAAATAAGACTAACGCACAGCCCCAAACCCTCAAGAAACCTGAGGGAGGTAGAAAATCAAGAACTACATTACTGCTCTCTCTTCCTCTCCTGCGTGCATGCTCTCTTTCCCTCTCTCTCTCTCTCTCTTCCTCTCCTGCGTGAGTGTGCTCTTTCTCTCTCTCTCCCTCTCTCTCTCCCCCTCTCCCAAGAGCTGTAACACTGATTTGCCTAAGAGCTATAACACGGTTTGTCCAAGACCCGAGAGCTGTGACGCGCCAAGGGCTTTAATGTCCATTGCTCCAAATCTTTGTTGTGATGAGACAAAGAACTGAGGAACATACACTTGCGTGACATCTATGGTGCCATGACTCGGATGTAACCTGGCTGAAACAACCTCCGTGTGGAAGAGGCCAAGCACAGCCGGAGCCCAACTCAGTGAAGCTCCCGTGGTAGAGGCAGAACGTAAAGAAAATCCAGTGCAGGGGAAGGCCCATCGTGCTGGAAACCGGGACAGCAAAAAACAAACTCAGCAGAAAGCTCACGCGGCCCAGTCTCAGATCCCAGAAGACCTCTGGTTAAGAAACCTTGGACCACTGGACAAAACCCCGAGAGGGACTGTCAGACGATCCTCTGACCAGTCCTGAGGAAATCTGGAACACTGATGGAAGCAGCTTTGTCTTGGATGGAAAAAGAAGAGCCGGGTATGCAGCAGTCTCCAATTTTGAGACCATAGAGGCTAAGCCTCTGCCACCAGCAGTCAAGGTACCAGGACATGACTCTTGGATTCACTACGCATGAGTCAAGCCATGGAAGAAGACAGAAGAGGACACTCAACACACCCGTCAACAAGCTACAACATACAGTGCCAGTTCAACAAAGATATAAAACTACAGCTGACGATGAAAAGTATCACACCCTTAGATGGACACCACTATAAGGACTCTGAGGCTTGAGACTAGCAAGAGGGGTAAGCCCAATACCCCTCGCCACCCAAGTTCAGCAGGAAGTAGCCAGAAAGACCTCGACATCCCTATTCCCAAAGAACTGGGGCTCCCATCTCTTGAGGGGGGAATGTTAGGTAGAATAGGGAAAAGGAGTCCCAAATGGCGGTGGCTAAAAAAACAAGGAAGGTCAAAGGAAGGTCCGAGGACCAGAGTGAAGACTTCAGGTAGAAGAAACAGCACTCCTGTCTAAGCCCAATTTGCATAGGGCAGGCCCAGGTGGAGGAAAACATATAAAAGGAGGAGCCAAAGCGCTCTTTCTCTCTCTCTCTTCCTCTCCCATGTGCGTGCGCTCTCTCTCTCTCTCTTCCTCTCTCGCGTGCGAGTGCTCTTGCTCTTTCTCTCTCTCTCCCTCTCCCTCTCCCCCCTTCTCCCAAGAGCTGTAACACTGATTTGCCTAAGAGCTATAACATGGTTTGTCCAAGACCCAAGAGCTGTGAGGCGCTGAGGGCTTTAATGTCCGTTGCTCCAAATCTTTGTTGTGATGAGACAAAGAACCAAGGAACATACACTCGCGTGACAGAAGGAATGATGCTAAAGCTGAAATTCCAGTACTTTGGCCACCTCATAGGAAGAGTTGACTCACTGGAAAAGACTCTGATGCTGGGAGGGGTTGGGGGAAGGAGGAAAATGGGACGACAGAGGATGAGATGGCTGGATGGCATCACCGACCTGATGGACGTAAGTTTGAGTGCACTCCGGGAGTTGGTGATGGACAGGGAGGCCTGGTGTGCAGCAGTTCATGGGGTTGCAAAGAGTTGGACATGACTGAGTGATTGAACTGAACCGAACTGATAGTGTATTGGTGTTTTTCTTTCTGGCTTACTTCACTCTGTATAATCGGCTCCAGTTTCATCAACCTCAATAGAACTGATTCAAATGTATTCTTTTTAATGGCTGAGTAATACTCCATTGTGTATATGTACTACAGCTTTCTTATCCATTCGTCTGCTGGTGGACATCTAGGTTGCTTCCATGTCCTGGCTATTATAAACAGTGCTGCGATGAAAAAAAAAAAAGAACTACATTACTAGCAGCAACAGTCATACAATCTGAACTCGAAAGATAAAGATAACTTGCTCTTATTCATCAGTCACTTAGACTTAAAATTCACATCATCTTTCAGGCTTTCCCCTATCCTCCAAGTCCCAAGATCCTCTGATTCTTATTTCTTCTAAAAGTTACTGATGAGCTACACCTAATCCAATCCTATGAAGTTTAAGGTTGAGGACCCCATTTTCAGACCAGGACCAAGTAGAGATAAAGAAAGGTTAAGTAACTTGCCCAACGTCACACAGCCAGTAGCCAGACCAGCTTGTCTGTCTCTAGCCCTATGTTCTTACCTGCCTCCCTCCCTGAAATTTTCCACCCAACCCTTCCCCTTGCTCTCAGAGTCCCCAACTTAGACTGGCTGCCATCACACGGCATGTGCACCACTGTGACAGCTCCCTATCTCACACCTGTGGTCTAGCTCCAACCAGCTCTTGCCCACTGCTTCCAGATAAGTCTTTCGAAACCCAGAGCTTCCTCACACCACTTCCATCTACAAAGGTTCATAGCTCCTCAGTTCAGTTCAGTTGCTCAGTCATGTCCGACTCTTTGCGAGCCCATGAATCGCAGCATGCCAGGCCTCCCTGTCCATCATCAACTCCCAGAGTTCACTCAAACTCCTGTCCATCAAGTCGGTGATGCCATCCAACCATCTCATCCTCTGTGCTCCCCTTCTCCTCCTGCCCCCAATCCCTCCCAGCATCAGAGTCTTTTCCAATGAGTCAACTCTTCGCATGAGGTGGCCAAAGTATTGGAGTTTCAGCGAAACTCCTTCCAAAGAAATCCCAGGGCTGATCTCCTTTAGAATGGACTGGTTGGATCTCCTGACAGTCCAAGGTACTCTCAAGAGTCTTCTCCAACACCACAGTTCAAAAGCATCAATTCTTCAGCACTCAGCTTTCTTCACAGTCCAACTCTCACATCCATACATGTG